>NW_008673050.1:50786-67319 GCF_000695815.1 Acanthisitta chloris
TGAAGAAAGTTAACTCTACTTCAGCTCAAACCAGCACAATATGTCACCCCAGATCCCTCTCTCAGCTCACTGGACTGCAGCTGTCATCAGGTTTGCAATACAGGTGAGCCCAGTCCTGCACAGAGAGAAAGAAGAATGGTGGAACAACAGAATGAAGGTTTGTATGGGAAGAAGGAAAGAGCAATGACAGGTGTGAAGAGAATGGTAGTGAGCCAGCAGAATGGCCTGACTTTGTGGGAGATACCCACCAAGCAGAGGATGAGAGCTTGGCCTGACTTTGTGGGAGATACCCACCAAGCAGAGGGTGAGAGCTGTTGTCCCCTTCTTGATCCTACAGGACCCACACTTGATTTACAGAAATTTAAGAACTTCTCTTCATCTTGGCAGAGATAAGCTAAATCCAGTCACGTGAGCAGTGAGGGTTCAGGCAGTGCATGTTGGTCCCCTGCACTTATGGCTGAGCAGTAAGTGAAGCAGCAAGTTGCTAGCTCCAAAACTGTGTTGACAACATGTACTGAGAGAGCATCAGTTTGGATGTGTGAGGTTTGAGTGGTTCAAATGGCCAAGCAGCTGTCAGACATCCAGAAAGAGGAAGAGGAGGATCCAGTAAAAGACCTGGTGTGTGATGAATATCAGCACAGTATATTTTTCTGGGGAATGTTCGGCTCCTGACTGTGGAGAGGTTTTTTGGTGCAGTGGTTTCTCATTCTGAGGAACTTGTCACACAGGAATGGGGAAATAGCATTGCACTGGTTGTTCAGTGCAATAGCAAGAGCCCTGCTCATGTGTAGCTGCAGTAGAGTCTGCTGAGTTGGACAATACTGAGCAATCATCTGTAAAAATAAAGGAAAGCAAAGATGAACCCTATGATCCCATTAGGTCCTTTCCATTCCTTGCACCAGGACATTTACCAGCCAGGAAAAAGTAAAAAGTACCCTTTTGTAGGAAGCCAAGACTAAACTCTTATTTCTCACTTTCAGTTGACATGGACTCACTTCTTTGGAATAATTTAAGCCACTGACTACCAAGTGTATCATCTGGCTCAATATTTCATTTATAGCCCCACCCAAGTTACACAACTTCAAACATAACCTTTTGTTTTGTAATGAGAACTCCCACCAACTGGATTGCCTGGAGTTTCACAAGGACTTCACATTTGCATAGTTTCCCCCATAATCCATCCTGCATAATCAGACTCTAGTCTTGTCACATCAAATCCTGCAATGTTTCTGTCCAATCAAACCCTGCTGCAGGCTAAACAAATCAATACACTGTTTTTTTAGTAATGTTGAAGAGCATGGGAATTTCGACTTGCCTTTTTGGTCTTGAAATCAATGTAACACAAAGAGATATAACATGTTCCTTAAAATTATGTTTATTTGCAAGTTTTTCCTGCATCAACAGGGAATTTGTAAAGGAAAAACTGACTTCTTTTTTTTCCCTTTTGGAGAACCATTGTTACTGTCCCCAGATGAAAATGTGTTTCCCAAGGGAGTTAATTACCAAAGTTATCTGTAATATATTAGCCCTTGATTCACTTGTGCTGCACAACTGTTATAGAGAAGTATCAACTGATGTGAATGTATGGTTTTATTTTTTGTTCAGCCAAGAGTTTGATGCAATTCTGAAGTATATAGATGTATATATATGTGTATATATAGATGTATATATGAAGTATATAGATGATGTCTTTATTATCAAAGTACAATAGTGCTTTGTCTGCAAATACAGAAGTAGGAAAAAGTGAGGGAGGAGTTTTGGGTGTGTGGTGTGGTGGTGGTGTGCACTGAAAGGAATAACACCATAAAGGGTTGAGACTGGAAAAGGTCTCTGAACTACATGGCATAATATAAAAATTGTGTATTGGTAGAGAAATACTCAAAAATTAATGAAGAGTGTCTGGAGGCCAACAATCTTTTCATGTTGCTGCTGTTTTTAGACATAGTTACTGCTTTTGTTTTGATACCAGCTTGTAAGTGAAAGAGGATGCAGGTGATGGCTAATTAAAGCTAGAGCATCCCTCTTGCTGTCAGTTAAATGTTTTGTCCATGAGAAGTCATGCTTTTAATATATGGAGTTTCAAATTAAAAAGAATACAAGACTACAGGAAAGAGCTTGGAGAAACAGAACAAAAGTTTTCTACTCTACTATGATCTTTCTCTCATTAGCTAATGCTGGATCTTCACAACAAAATTAAAGAAAAAAGAAAAGCACCTTCTCCCCACACATAAATAGACTGATCATCTCTGTATTTTTTACATGATAAAGATTTACTTAAAATCCAGTGACTTGTGTCAAGATGATATAGAATGTGGTATGACTAAAATGAAGACACGTTTGAATCTGCTGTTTGATATCCAGAGTCAACAAATATGGCAAAACTGTGAGTCAGATGCTGTGTAAGTGAGCAAAATAGTTGTGAGTTCTTTCTCCCAACTGATTACAGGAAAGGTACTTGTTGTTCTGGTAATTAGAGAGGGAATTAGTACTATAATATAACATTCACATATCAGGCATCAGATCTAACACAAACAAAGGAAGTAATTTTTGTTTTGACAGATAATTAAGTGATGGAACTTACTGCCACAGGATGTTGTGGAGCACAGAAACTAAAGTGGCTTTAAAGAAGTTAGAACATTTTGCTGAGAACAGATGCATCAGTGCCTGTTTAATAAAATAGTCCACTCATGCACAGCACTTGGCTCAGAAGTTCCCTGAACAGCTGGCTGCTGAAAAATGGTATAGAAAGTGACAAAATGTCAGACTGTATTTTCTGTGCTTAAATATTTTTAATGTTGTGGCATCTGGTACTGTTTGTTGGTGGAAAAATAATTCTGGGCTAGATGGACTCTTGGTCTGACACAGTCTGGTGGATAATTTTTGTGCTCTCATTAAGAAGTGAGGGAGTAAAACCCTCAAGGGAGCAAAACCCCAAATCTGACTAGCAATATTGTTTGGCCCAAGCTTATTGTGCTTAAAAATCTCTGAGTTTTGTGCAGAAGTACTTTGTCAAACTTCTTGGTGTTGGATTTAGGAGGACTCAATGTCTTGCCACCTCTAACAGCAGCTTGTTAAGTAATTAGTAGAAGGTGTTTTCTATCATTGTATCTCAGCTTCTCTATGTCTTATGAGGGAAGAGAATGCTGACCTGCAATTAGAGATCTTGTGAAAAAAAAGCTGCAAAATCCCCCTAATTGGTGTGGTTACATTAGTGTTAAGTGTTTGCAGTAAACTAACTTATGGTAAAATACATGCTTGCCTAGAAAACTGTGGTTTATTTTGATCTTTAAGCTCACCATATATTCACAAGTATTTTAGTGCCCACTTTGAACTGCTGGGATCATATCTGTAGAAATAAAGGCACCCAAGCATCTCCCTTTTCTGTAATCTGGTTGACTTTTGCCTTATATCGAATATGTAAGGTTTTTTGTCACTATTATAACAGACTTTGCTTCCATCACGACATGATGTCACTGCCTACAGCAATCAGCTCTGTCCAGCTAAAAACCTCTGTGCTGTGCATGTTGGAGCAGCATCTCCCTCTGCTGGGACCAGGACCTCGGTACAGGGCAAAGAAATCCTTGTGGGGGAACTTGTTTCTATAAAACATAATATATTACAGAAATTGGGAGGTCTGGCTCCTTTTCTACCAATAAAATAGAGCTGGAATAGTGTGTGCCTAGTTGGGCTTCAAGGGCTTCTTCTGAGTTACATCCCTGCTGTGTACTCAAAGGTTTTTTGGCTTTACTCTAGGAAGATTCAAAGAAGTAACAAGCATCAAAGAAATAAGCAGTGTAAGACTGAATTTGAGAATATTTCTATCTTTTTCTAAGTATATTTTGGAGATTATCTGGAAATACTTTTCCACGTTAAAAGAAAACCAAGAAGGATAGAAATGAGTCTGAAAGGTTACTTGTCTGTATAATACCAAATACTTTGGATTTGCATGGAGGATTATAAAAACAAAGATGGATCCAGCTGAAGCAGAGATAAAGCTTTTAAAAATCCTGAAGAAATGATTTAATTAAAAATGTGGATTAAAAAGACACATTAAACCTTGCAAGTGCCACATTGTTCAGCAATTTGTAGTCGTTAAGGAGTGGTTTGTGAAGTTGCAGAGGTTATAACAGTGAAGTGTGGAGTAACTTAGGATATGAAACCCCCAGGTCTATTGCAAACACACATTCTTTGTGCTAGCACAAGACAAAGACACTCCCTGTGGTCTCCATGGTAAGAGCCCCAAGAGAGGTTCACAGACTAGTGTCACCTCAGAATATTCTTACTACTAACGTGGTAGAGCAGTTTGTCTTGCAGGAAGAGTAAGTGTCAAGCATGACAGCCAGGACAGGGGAGGAGAAGAGGGAATCAAGATTAAAGATTTAATAATGAGCTCTCTCAGTCTTGGCAGAGATGCTTCTCCTGTGGTATCCAGAGGCCAGACCTGTGGCTGGAATTAAGAATGAAGATAAACTGTGTGGCTGAAGAGGAAAGTAGCAGATGGAAAGGAAGTGGGAGATTGCTAAGCCTAAAGCAGCTTTTAAGCAGCCATTATTTGTGACAAAGTACCAGACCTTATAAGTGATGAACTGACACATTGCCAAAAAGCCTTTTTTTTCAGGGACTGACAGAGATGTTGACTCCCTACAGCTTCTTATGACTTTGGTAGGACTTTTGAGTCTTGAGTACCTGAAAATCAGTCAAAACCCTGTGTTCTTAATGAATCCCAAGATACCTTGAGAAGAGGACATTAGGTTCTGTAACACTGAAGATTCACAATGAAGTGATATATGTAGCTTTTAAAAATCTGACTCTGAGAAAGTATGTCGAAGTTCAGACTGGGGATGAATATAATCTATTAGCACTATAAAAAAGACAGAACAAAATTACCACATGCAGAATGGTGAGTCTGACAAGTGTTGGTGGAGTAGTGTCTGAATGGTGCAAAAAGTCTTCAGGGGGCAGACTTAGTCTGATACTAGAATGATGCATACGATTGTGTGAAGACAAGAAAAAATGTATTAAGAAAAGCAAGTTAAGTAGAAACACAGATATTGAATAAGGTCCATAAAATATCACAAAAAAATTACAAAAGAATTCCCACTTGGGATTATTACAGCCTATTCAGATAAGAAAAAGCAACCAACAAGCAAAACCTAGCAACAACCAAGGAACAAAAACCCAACTAAGAAATTACAGAAAACGTAAATGTTTGCAGAACTTAAGTTAGAGGGGAAGAAAGAAAATTTGTAGGTAATGCTTTTAGCATTTGCATTTTATGAAATCTCACTTGGAGTACATTTGTGCTCTCAGTTTCTTCTGGGAACTAATTTCAGATAATTGCACTAGTCTGATTCCTAAAAAGTCACTTTGGACTGCTGGTACCATGGCTATCAGAGTTGGATCACTTTTTTTCTGAAAAAAAAACTGCATTGAAAGGAAAGGAAAATGTATTTCCAATTCAGCATAGCTATTTTATTCTAAACCCATTAAAAAACTTTCTACTTGTAGCCCACAAATTATGATACAACACCTGAGGGAGCTGTAGCTGGAATGCTTCATTTACCTTTGGAAGGACGTTCCAAAGCTGGGAAGGAGAGAACTTCAACCAGGGACATATTTTTCATCTTGATTCTGCATTTAATAAAAAAGCCCCCAAATGTCAGAGTGTTTCATAGAATAGGTGGCTGGTTATTTATCTCTACTAAGCAGAAGATCATTTATCATGATGCATAAATTTTGTCTCTTTAATAAATATGAGCTTCACAGATTCCGAATTATGAATTATTTTCAGACTCAGATCACTGTGTCTAGTCACTTGGCAATAAAAAATGTTGCCACTTCTTTCTACAAAGTGTTTTATTTTTCAGCACATGAGAACAGAAGGGAGTATCCTGACACAGCATACAGCTGCAAACTGACCCTGCTGCTGGGAGAGCTGTGATTCACCAGAGTTTCTGTATGTCTGAGTCACCCAAGAGAGAAGCACTCTGGATGTTTCAGGCATTTACACCAAAACTGCTTGCTATTCTTGAAGCATTTCTCCAGCTTAGATACCAGAGTGTGTCCATGGGATGGATGTAAGTGAAAGGTAAATATATTCTGGGAAGATCAGCTTTCTAGGGCTAGTAACATAATCCATAGGGTAGGTTATCTCAGAAGCTGGAAGTATATATAGAACTTAATTTAAACAGATTTGTGCTGTTATGCTGTGTGTCCAAGTGTCTAGGCACCATCCACAGCCTTCTAGCAGTTGCAATGATAAAGCCAAATGGATTCATCTGAAATAGTCATTGTATGTTCTGCTCTGTCCTGCCCCTGACATTATTGCCATTTCAAAAGTTTTGCTGCTTGAGCTTTTTGTATCTATTTTTGCCATGATGGATTATTTTCAAGTATGAAAGCCTAATATTACTGAGGCCTAATATACACAAGGCCTCCTGATGAAAGAATTATCAGGGGAATGGAAGTTTCTCCCTGGATAGTCATATAAAACTGCTGGTAAGTGACAAAATAATTCAGTCTGTCTGAATGCAGCAGGGCTGTTCATCTACAGAACACAGAAGAGGGCACAAGGAAACCTTCAAGGAAACCTTCAAATGTTCTGTACACAAGATACTAAGGACAAAAGAGTTTGAATCCCTTAAATTTTCCCATGTCAGGGAATTTCCCCTGCTGGTCAAGAAACTTGTGATTACTGTATCATTGTCAGGACTCTTTCTCCCAGCCTACACCAGCTTCTCAAGGTAAGTATCATGGAGAGAAGAGAAGCAGCTGCTTCTAATGTCATTGCTTGGACAATGAGCACTTGTGTTTCATTTATGCATATTTAATGAAAAAAAATCCCCTAGGTAAGGTGAGTAACAAGTGTGTGAAGCTCCTGTAGTACCCAACAGATGCATGGTCAGATTCTATAAAGATCATGATCATCAGTGAGCTCTATTGCCCTGGTGTTATGAGATCTGGAGCTTGAACACCTGTCTGTGCTGTCTGTCCATCTTATGCCATCAAGAATTGTGGAGTCAGTTGTGAAGAAAGGATGGTTCATGTGACTTTACCAATCCATCATTGTTCATTTGATCTGGTGAGTGGGGGTGGGAAACCCTACTGTTTGTAAAGAAAGCTCTTATCTGAGCTTACTGCCATTCTGAGCCTATGCCAAGCCTGTTAAAGTGGCACAGGCACACCTCCCCTTTCTTCCCCTGTATCACTTTTGCTCTTTCTTGGCTAGACTCCAAAAAGAAAAAGACAGTTAGAACAAAATGTTTTTCCATGGGCTGTGACTTTAAGGGAGAAGATAATTTTAATTGTCTTGAGCAGTGTCATGACTTCCCTAAGGGAGGTTGCAGAAGAGTGAGCAGGGAGCTACACAGTTCTAGAAGAGACTTGCAGCTCTGCATCTTGTTCAGTGGGAGACAACAAAACCAGGCTGCAATTATTGGCTACAGGTCAAAAACCACACTATGTCAGAAATAACACCCCTGTAAGAAATAAAATACAGTTAGAATCATCATAGAATCATAAAATTTTAGGAGTTGGAATGGACCTTACAGATCATCCAGTCCCAACACCTCCTGCCATGGGCAGGGACACAGTAATTCTCTGATCATTTTAAACACTTTTTACCAGAGTTGTGACCTGTTCTCACTCCTCAGTTCTGAACAATGTGAGCTACTGATGATGTTGAGGCCTCTAAACCAAAAACTCAGTGGTTCAACAGGTCATCCAGGAGACCTGAGTTCAAATTCCTCTTCTGCAGGCTGTTGTTTGTATAAATTGGAAACATTCATGGCTGTTTGATCTGCTGGATTTGTTATTACACTGTGCCCCAAGAATTACATTCTGGGTGAAAGCAAAAGGCAAGTTCATGCTGAAAAATACCCCAAACCATTTCTTCTTTAAAAAAATTGCTGGTGTCATGGTCTATCCTGATGTATGCAGAACTATATAGTTGCTTTCTCTTTCAGATGTTTCCTTTCTACTGCCCAGAATTTGCTCTCTGAACATCAGGAAGGTTTCTCCATTTCAAGTTGATGACTACAGTCTTTAGCAAGGTTTGATTGCAAAAAATTAGGTGCATTTGGGAGGGCAGAGGTTGCTAGGTGTGTAGAGGATGTTAATCTGTTGCACAGTCCTTTTTCTATGGTATTTTATTTAACCAATATGCTCTCTCTCATTTGTGTTACTCATATTAGATACAAATTTAGTTCACCCTGTTACTGCTTAGACCCATATTGAGCAGGATCTTTCTGAATTAATCCTTGCTGTGGTTCATACATATCAGTTCTGATTTCCTACCATCCTACCATCATCCTATTACTTTGAACTTTAACTTTGTTTATCTGTCTACACAAGGCATCTAGTTTTATCTATGAAGTCTTTGGTTTTGTTTCCATTATTGCTGGCAATTCTGCAGCTACCTCATACAGGAGATCTCAAAAAAGCTTTGTGTTTGTGCTCTTTCATATGTGTAAACCTACTTGTTGGTTAGGTCCATGCTTGTTCATCTATGTATAGCCTCTGATACTTCCTTTTCTTTTTTCAGTTGTTAGAGGAAGCTGCTTACTCTGGGGTTATTTTAAGGGCTTCCCAGTCTTGCCTTTCACTGCTCTGCTGGTCTGGTTTTCATGGCTGGCAAACACTAACCCATCATTCAGCTGTGGTGTGCTCCTGCTGGCTCAGGGAAGAGTGGCAGAGTGGTCTAACATAGCAGTATCTCATTTTACCAATCATCTTTTGGCTGTTTATACAGGTAACATTGTGTTCCTGGAAGAGAAGCAAAAGAAAGTTCTCCCTAAAAGAAAGATGCCTTATTTGCAATGCAGCAATATTATCATGTTGCTTAATTATTTTGGTTCTTTTGCAGCACTTGCAGTTATCTGAGCAGAGTGTATTACTATACTACCTTTTTTAAATTTACCCTTTGTTTCCATCTGGCACCCAACTATCCTTTAGAAAATCTTCCTACATGCACAAGTACTGTATTGAAGAGTGCTAATTTACTATCATCATACAGTTGCTCTCCTTAAAAATTTTCAAGTGTTTAGCTGTTACATCAGAGTTTCAGAGGATGAACAGTGAATCTGTTAGATCTCACTACAACATTTATACCTTTTGTTTCATCTAACTTTTTATTTTTTTTTTTTTTTAAAATTGTGTTTTTACACTTGCCTGGATGCTCTTTTTTTCTCAAAATTCAATCTCATGGAGTGGATTTTACCTAATCAGATGTAGATGTCTTCCATGTAGACCTGTGTGTCTGAGCCACTCGCCCAAGAGTCCCTTAATAACTGTTTAAAAAAATGCACTTTCAGGGTGCTTTTTGTCTCATATCATCTCATCTAGGCATGCACTTAAGACAGCTCTGATGAATTACAGCCTTAAAGCATATATTTCTCTCGTGTTGACACCTGAATTTAGGTAGAATAAAATTTGCTTATAATGTCACACCTTGAATCTATTAGAGTACTCCTGCCTTTCCTTTACACAAAATCTCATCTTTCACAGACTGCTGTAGCAGGGAATAGCCTCCTATGCCATGTGCTTCTTGTGATTAGATTAGCCAGGGAACATTTATTATTTTAATGTCTTCAGAATCCATCACTGACCAACATTTTATTAGATTTTGTGAGGTCTTCCACAGACAGTGCAAAGGTGTTTTTGCATCTTGTCAGACTGTGACAGTAGTTCCAAAGATCTATATGTTATACCTAAGTGGCTACATTTAGGAATGGCTTTTTCCAGCTGTGTATGATCAGACATCACAGCTAAAGGTGACCTGATGGCACTGTGCCACTCAGAAAGCACTCCCTGCTAATGCCTTTTGAATGCATAAACACAGGCCATTCCTCAAGGTTGTCTTCAGAAGTGCTGTCACATTTTGAGTTTTCATTATTGCTGCTCTTAAGCTGCTTTTACTCATTTCCAGTTCAGCACCTCTCTAAAGCTGCAGTACTTTAGAACTGATGTGTCACTTATGGGTTTTTTTGTCCCTTTCAAAACTCTGTCCTTGGATGTCTCTACACTGACCACCATTACACCCCAGACAGTATGTAGCAAACAGTAGCATAAATAGACTTCTTGTAAAAGAAATTTGTTTATTCTTTCTTTTTGTATTGGGAGCCAGTGGTGGGGTGTGTATGTGTATGTTAGAGGGGTTTTTGTGTTGTTTGTGGGTTTTTTTTCATGTCCCTTCCAAGTTCTAATCATTCATAATTTCTTCTCACTTTTAGTTTTATACAAAATGCTTGTTCCAAGTAGATCTGGACCTTCTGTCTGGATAGATCTGAATCAGTTTGTGTGAAGAATACCTTTAGTTTTTAGCAAAGAACATGAAGTGGCTCATCCTTTCATTGGAGCATGCACTCAGAAAGTCTGTCTGCTCTATTGTAGCTGGAAGGTCATCCTGTAATCTATATCAAGTTATATACTTGATATAATAACAAATAACACTTATCTTTTTCTAACTCTCTTCTCTAGAAAAGATACAGGGACATTTAGAGAAGGCAAATATTATGCCTCTTCTATGAACAGAGAAAGTAAGGGACAGAAAAGTGATGGAAATTGTCTAAGACCAGACAAAGAGGGATGAGTGGTAGAGAAGGGAGTTGAATTCAGTCTTGGTCCAGTGCTTTATCTGTTAGACCTCAGTGCCTCCATATTATTTCATTAAAATTTATAAGGTCTTAGTGCTCAGCCATAGCACAGGCAAATATCACAGTATTATAATCCATCTTGTTCTATACAATTACCAAAGTAATTCTAAACAGTCCATAGAAGGGTAGATTAGGTTGTTTCAAGCTTATTTGTATTATCATAAAAATTATTCACTCATTTACCAGGGATAATTACTGTATTGAAAATAATAATCTCTCTCTTTTATTAGTATTTCCTAATTTTTTTTGAGGATATGTTTGTTTCAGTGTCAGTGATGACTGACAGATTATTTTGTGTCCGTTTGTCTGTAATTACACAGACTACATTGTGTTTTCCCCAGCTATCTTACAGCTGATAGCAGACCATGCATTAGCTGTATTATTACAAGCACTCACCTTTCCTTTCTAAATCTTTTCAAGAGTATATATTGACCTTGTCTTTGTCAACAAACCAGCCCAGCAAGATGAGTTTCACACCTACTGTTCTCTCCTGTCAGATAGGGAATAAAGTTATCTGGTAGCCATCCTGATGATTTTTGCTGTGGCTGCCCAGGACACATCTTTTCTCAAACAGGCTTTTACAATATTGAGCAGAACAGATTTTGGTAGTGATTCGTGCTGTATTTCTGTTCCCACAATATGGGACAAGAAGGTTAACTGGGAAGCCTGACTCAGCAGGAGCAAAGCCAGTATTCATTGTGGTAAAGAAGAGGAAAGATGATGCCACAGAATATGGTTTGAAATACAGAATAATGATGAAATAAACACATACTAACTAATATGGGTCACAGATTGACCATCAAATGAGCTACCTACAACAAATGGTTGGATGAGCTCCTTAAAAACGTGTAGGTAAGTTCTAGACAGTGATGAAGATAATAGATATTAATTAAAATATGGGAAACTACTGAATGTCTTGCTTCAGATTTGGAAAAATCTCAGATGTAAAAGATGAGGAAAAGATCAGTTCTATGCATCAAGTTTATTTCTATAATTATGGAGATAACTAAATGGAGGGATGGAATAGACTGCAATATGTTCACACTACTGCTAATGAAGTAAATTTGACTACTGTGCTTCACCTTCACCTGAGATTGTCACAAGGGTAAATTAGTTTTACTGTGTGATGCTACTTTGAGGGACCCTTGATCATGGAATATTCTCTACAAAAATGCTTGGATAAATTGAGTATATATGAAGACATCTTCAAAGTCAGGACAGAGTGAGTTTATTGGTGGGGAAAAAAAAAAAGATAGAGACTGTTGCAGGGTTCAGTGTCACAGATTTCTGTGTTGGCAGGGGAAGAGCTTGTTTTAGTGTTACATCCAAAGTGAAAAACCTCTTAACTTTGAAACAGCTTAGAAGCCAAGGTTAGGGCAGTTCAAAGCACTGAGTGCATGGGAGAGACACAAGCATTCGTTTCACATAAAGCACCTGCTTATACACCCAGAGGGCAAATGGAGGCTGTTACAACTCTTCTTTCCTTCCACCGGGGAAAACTTCCAGAAGTAGCAGCAGCAGCAGCAGTTCTGTGACTCAGTGTGTCACAAGGTTCACCTTTTAAGTTTGTACTCTTGTGCAATGTGCTGATGTCTTAATGAAGGAATTAAAGACTATGAGACATCACTGCATGGCTCACTGGAAGTCTGGATCAAAATATCTTTCCCATGCTTGTTGAAGTAGCCTGGGTGAATGCCCATGAGGGGAACTTATGTTCTGCATGCTCCTTCATGGCATGTCAGGAAATGCTGCACTGAAGTGGTGGATCAGAGATTAATTTTTTAAAATCATTATTATTATTTTAGCAGAAAAAGCCAAATGAGTTGAGACATGTGAGAGGGAAGTAACCATGGCTGAATGAAATGGAAGTGTGCAGGAATGTGCTGATCTAATGAGTTGCATGAAAAAGCCAGTAAGACTCAGAATTCACCAACTACAAAGTCTTTACAATTTGTTGCTTGCTGTACTCTGTCCATTGCCTCCACAATGATATTATTCCCTCTGTAAGGAACGTGCAGACATTTCTGTTCTGCTCTTCTGCTCTGTCCCATTTTTCTTTCTTAAGGGAATACAGTGATAATTTGAGAGAATGAGGTTTACTGATTATTTTACTGCCACTGATGATTTTACTGTCAAAAGTGAATGCTATTCCTTTTTTCTCAGTTACAGCTCCTAGTTACACTTAAAGCTGACAATTATCATCACCCTCTGCCAACTACCACAGGCTGTTATAATAAGGAAATAAATTAAACTCCAAGTCAGAAAAGTGACCTTCCAATATAAGCCATGGGAACTTAATCATTCTTTTTACCCTGAATGATCAAACAATAAAATAATTATTATGGTACAATAATGAAGTAAGAGAAGATAATGTCCTGATATTCAACCCAAGCACCTCAGGGTGTATCTGTAGTGGAGTGCAGGTGAAGGAAAGATCATTTCTACCTCTGGAAAGAGAAGAGACAAGGAAAAGGAGAGAGTAGGAAGGAAAAGCAGTCAAGGAGAGTAGGGAGGAGGAGAGGTGTTCACAGACAGAGTATATAAGGAAAGATCTCTAATTTCTAATCAAAGAATTTGAAGGAGACTGTATAATTCATTCCTGTGTTATGCTGACATGAGTGTTTCCACTCCAGCTAGTGCTTAAGCAATAGAAAAATGCATGTGATGCTATGACAGTGTACTTGATGGCTGTAATTTTTATGGTGAACTTCCTTGGAAAATAGTATAGTTTACTCCGGTAAAGAAAAAATATTTTTTATGCTTTTTCATATGTTTGAGCTGTTATTTTTATTACATTTGTTGATAATGCTGTCTTAGGAGTTGTTTCTTTTTTTTTGCTATCATGCAAACTTTTGATAAATAATATTTTGTGTTCATTCTCCAGTTTTAGCAGGTTCACAGTTACAAACTGCCATGCAAATTTTGGAGCTGGGGATTAGTTTGTGAAGTAATTAGGCAAATGGTCAGAATTCGATAACATTGCATTGCAATCTTTCCTGAAAATAGGTACAGAATACAGATTTTCATTCAGAAGACCTGCAAATGTAGCCCTGTCCACCAGAGGTCATCAAATACTAAGAAATTTCTTTCACAAAGAACATCTGCTTCAAACCGAAATGGCCCTCAGAATTTTCCAGTTTCTTTTTTTTTTCTGTTTCTGCAAGTTTATTGTTACAAACACCAGACAGTGCCTGATACCATCTCAAGGCCAGGATTAAACTGGGCAAAGCTGCTCCTTTCCTTGACTATATCCTGTGATCAAATGACTCAGCTCCACATGCTGAAAGCTGCAGCTTGGTCTCTCCAATCTTTCTTGAGTGTGTGATAATATAAGGAGATTTGATTCACATAGGAGTGACTTGCTCTGTCGGATTGGATTATTTTCAGGAAATATTGTTCCCTGTAGGAGGCACATAATGCATGTGATTTAAAAGCCAGCGTGTCAGCTCCATACAGGTGTGCACTCCTGTGGGTTCAGCTCAAACTGCAGAGCACAGGTGGCACCTGAGAGGGAACCCAGGGAGCCTCTTCTCACTCACAGAATGTCTGATCACACTGAGAACAGCTGGAAGCTGTAAAGGCCTTTGTTGAAGTAGAGTTACAACAGCTACCTTCTGTTTCCAAACTAAAAAACAGGGGCTGTGAAGAGACCTGTCAAATAGTATCAGTTCTCCTTCTCTCTTTTATGGTTGCTTTTTTTTTTTTTTTGATCTGTAAGAGAGAAAAACTGCAATAAACAGTAATAAGAAATAAGACATCAGGTGACTAGTGTTCCTGTTTTTACTGGTGTTCAAACAAAAATGTATATGGCTGTCATTTTCATCCCTTCTTCATGAATGAAGGCTATAATTGTCAGGGCTGTTTTGGTACATTTTACATACGTATGTCATTTTGTGAAGTGTTCTAAGACATTTTCTTCATGACAAACACTTTTGTATTTGTGACAGATCTTATAGAGGACAAAATATTGAGTATTCGAGCTAGAGTCTAGGAAACAAAAAGAAAACATGTTATATTTCTTTTTTTGTAACTCATGCGCATTTTAAAATTTGAGTATTTGGTCTCTGAAGTATCTACCTAGACCTTATTTAAGGGTATAAGACAAAGAAGCAATGTATAATTCAGTAACAACTTCCGAAGAAAGAAAATCACAAATTCAAACTATTTATATTAAAATTGATGAGAATAATAAAAAAAATTACTCTATGTAAATGTAAATCAGTGGAAGGTGGATGATAAAATTACCTCTCACTAGCCAAGTAAAGTGCCAAGCTTTATCTTAAAATTGATGAGAATAATAAAAAAATTACTATAGCATTTGTAAATCAGTGGAAGGTGGATGATAAAATTACCTCTCACTAGCCAAGTAAAGTGCCAAAATGCATAGATACTTTCAGTGATCCAGGAGAGAAAAAGGAAGCAAACACCTCCCGAGCAGCGTGAGAATAAGAACTTTAATGGAGAATCAAAATGCATAGATGCTTTCAGTGATCCAGGAGAGAAAAGGAAGCAAACACCTCCTGAGCAGCGTGAGAATAAGAACTTTAATGAACTGAATCCTGCTTTTGGATCTCACTTTAACTGAAACATATGGCAAAACTTTGGACGTGGAAATGATCCAGTTCATAGATTTCCCCCTATTAGATTACTCCAAAAGACAGTAGAATTCTATGCTTTGTATAACTAAGTATATATACAGAGACAAATACTTTAATTAATTTAATTAATAGAACACGTGAAGTCTATGACAGTTACTTTCTATTTTCTGCATTATCAAAATGGCCACTGTAAAGAGTTTTGTCAAATATTCTCTCTTTTTGCAGTGACTGGTGGTGACAGCTATAACTGTAAGAAATGCCTAAATTGCACAGCACAAACCTGTATGAGTAACAGTCAAATTTCAAAGCTTTGTGGGTCTCATCTTCTCTGATAAAGCTTGGCACACATAGAGGAAAGCTAACCTTTATGTCCCCAGTCAGCTGTCTCCCAGGGATGCCAGGCATTGGTTTTCTTCTAGATGTTTACTTAAGTCTCAAAAATATGGTGTGAAGCTTACTAGGTGAAGATTTTCGGAGATAGGAAAGAAACTGCAGAAGTCCTTGGGTTTAGGGTGGGGGGTGAGTGGACAGGAAAAAAAGAAAAGAAAAAGAAAGGAAACTTTACATTCCAGTTTGTCATTCTCACTTTTTAATAAATTGAATCAAAGTCCTGAAGGAGATGAAATGAAATTGAATGCTTGAGTATTGACCTGTAGGTACCGTCTGAGGGAGAGGAGAACAAATTGTACCTCAGGACCATTATGTTGACCTGCTTGAATAATGAAACTGTAAAAACATTGTTGAGAGAGAAGTCTACTACCCAATTCCAGAAGATAAAGTCATTTGGTAGCTAGAAAGAATAAGTAAGTTCAAGTACTATAGCGTTAAAGTCAAGAGCTTCAATTTTTTCTGAAGCAGAAGGCTCCTCGCTTTCATCAGCAGTGCTGAGCCTTCCAAAAGTCCCTGAGTGATTTAGTTGATCCACCTTATTTCTTATTACATTGAATTGGACATTTTTTCTAACACCAGCCAAATCTGCTCTTCTTACTTCTCTTCCTACCATTACACACCTCAAGGAATAAATGAGTATTTAGGTCACTAGAATATTTAAACCACAAGCCTGTGATTCAAAATAAGAATCAAAGTCTACAACAGGGTTAGGTACAATGATATTGAGTCTTAAATGCCTTTAGGTTGATTTAATTCTATACAGAAGGCCTAAAATTTTTATTTTCTATTTTTTTTTGCTGCAAGTGCCTGAAAAGGTTTTATAGCTGATCCTACAAAACTGTGAAAGCATAATAGTGTCAATTTTTTATTACTATTAAATTATTTTATCTACT
>NW_008673050.1:67349-95033 GCF_000695815.1 Acanthisitta chloris
TTTTAAAACATATGATTAAATTTCATTTAAAATATGTCTCTTTTTTAACAGGGGTAATTCTCTCTTTTGAAACATATAATCACTATTTCTATTATTTTGGGTGAATTATTTTGCACATGAAGGAAAAACTAATTTAATTTTCATTTGTTTCTACTGGATCATTTATAGAATCATAGAATTTAGGGGTTGGAATGGACCTTAGAGATCATCTAGTCCCAACCCCTTGCCCTGGGCAGGGACACAGGTTGCTCAAGGCTCATCCAGCCTGGCCTTGAACACCCCCAGGGTTGGGGCAGCCACCAAAGCCCTGGGCAACCTGTTTCAATATCTCACCACTCTGACATAAAAAACTTCTAATATCTAACCTAAACTTCCCCCCCTTCAGTCTGAACCCATTACCCCTTGTCCTATCATTGCAGTTCCCTCTCTGGCTCCTTGTAGGCCCTTCAGCTATTGGAAAGTTGCTCTGAGGTCTTCACACAACCTTCTCTTCTCCAGGCTGAACAGCCCCAACTCCCTCAGCCTTCTTTAAAGTGGTTAACTTTGAAAGGCTGCTTGGGTCTGGAAGGCACTTCTGGAGGTCCCAACTCTCACTCCCTGCTCAGAGCAGGGTCTGTGTCCAGCTGGGGTTTGACTCCAGTCACAAAGATGGAGACTCCACAATCTCCCAGACCAGCCTCGTTGAGTGTTTGATGACTCTCACAGCAATAGTGTCTTTCTACTATTTATAAGACATTTCTCTTCAGTTTGTGCCCACTGTCTCTACTAAAGGCATGTCTTCATTACTTACTGTTATATACATAACCTGAAACATTGCAAGTGGCTTTGAATATATAGATTTAAATTACTGTTTTTCCCTCCGATGATCCTGTTAAGTAGCTGATACTTACTGGAAGACTACCATAGCTTGGCTGATTTCTGATTACTTTTACCCCATCCAATGTTAATAATGCAATTTACCAGTCTGAAGGAAATTTTAATTCCCTGAACAACATTTTAAGTTTACACAGGAGTATTCTGCAGGTTCCTTTGTGGTAGTTTAGATTGCCTGCAGTAATCAAATGAAAAGAAGTTGCAGCTGATTCATGGACAAGACTGAAAGGCTGCATTTTGGTCCAGAGTCCTCAGCCACAGGGAAATGCTAAGATTAAGCATTTTATAGCAATTTAGCATTTTTAGCAGTCTCTATTTTAAGAGCTGCGGATAGATGACAAAAAAAGTAAAAATAATAAATAATTATGATAAATAATAAATCTACATGGCCACTCCTGAAACTATTTTAGGAAGTTCAGTGGCACGGAAGTATATATGTCCAATATGTTTATTTTTCCCCTAGGAGAAGTCAGATTTTCACTAGCATCTCCTTGAATTTAAAACAACAAAAGATGTATTTGCTAAAGTCCTGCGATGTACCAGCTTCTAACTCCATTGCCAAAAGAAAAATTAGCTAGAATATTGGAGAACTCAGATATGGAGGTTTTTCTCACTGTTTTTGTAGGTATTTTCTTTCACTGAGCAGAAAAGTTTCCAAGAAAAGTATGGAGAAAGAATAAACCTACTTATGCAAATTCAGCAGAGGACTTCTGCATCTGTACAAAAGGAACTGATTTTTTGATGTTGAGTATTCAGCTAAATTTGAACAAAAAGCTATAAACCAGTGCAGATTATGAAAATCCTTAACTATTCCAAATCTTAAAAACAACATAAGTTCAAGATATATTTCAATCGTACGGTTTCTTATTTTAGACAAGATCCACTGATTACTCAGCTTCATCTATTGCAAACTAACTGTCAAATTGCAAAAAAAAAAATCATTGACGTCAGTGAGATTAATTTTCTCAGCAAAACCTAACTTTGGCAGATTTTTGGAAAGGTGGAGCTGATAGAAGTGATTTTGCTGGTACTAACCAGCAATGCTCTGAGTTATCCTAGTACAAGTTAGAGCTAGTATCCCAGTTCACCAAATCTGTACAAAGCTTGTGCATAATTCATTCCAAAGACCAAAAAACACCCTAGTACAAGTTGTGTTGAAACTGTATGCCCTCTTTTATCCAGGACATAAAAATAACTTTTCATTTTAAACTCAACATTTCCTAGTGTGCCCTCTTTTATCCAGAACATAAAAATCACTTTTCATTTTAAACTCAACATTTCCTTTATTCTGGATGTATTCCTAACTTGTATGTATAGAGGAGGAGGTGTTGTATAGAGAGGCAAAGTCCCATGGCTCCCTGTTATTGTGTGGAGAAACAGTGACTGCAGACCTTGGGGCAAGCAATAAAAATGGAAGTTAACTTTGTTTATACACTGCATTATATTTAGAAAGTAATTCTCTGATGTGGTGCCAGAACAGACTTGGGAAAAAGTCTTTAATGCACAGCAAGGGTGAACTGTCTAATGAGGTATGAGACAATTCTATTAATCAACTATGTCTTTTCTTACTCTCCCAGGGTAAAGAGCAGCACATTGGCTGTGCCTGATTTTTATTGGGGCTGCCAAACTTAACCACAAGTTAGAGTTTAGAAAGCTCCTAGAGACATCTGTCTGATACTTGTCTTGCTACAGCTGCTGATTAATTTATTTATGTGGAGCAAAGCATTTATCCCTGGTACTAGGCTGCTTACTTTCCTTTTTGTTAATTCCTAAGTTACAAAAGTTAGAGTTATCTTTATTCTTCAGACACATATGATACCACTTTGAAACCATCCAGACATCACGTTTTTCCCATATATCACAATTCTGACACAATAGGCATTCAGAAACAATCCAAAATATACCCAAAAAAGATTGGTTTGTGGCCAGATTTTGGTAGCAGGGAGACTACAGGGGTGGCTTCTGTGAGAAGCTGCCAGAAGCTTCCCCCATGTCTGACAGAGCCAATGACAGATGGACCTAAGATGGACCTGCTGCTGGCCAAGGTCAAGCCCATCAGTGATGGTGGTAGCACCTCTGAGATAACAGATTTAAGAAGAAGGGAAAAAACCTGTTCCTTGGAAACTGCAGCTGGATAAAGGAGTGAGAACATGTTAGAAGGAGAACCCTGCAGACACCAAGGTCAGTGAAGCAGGAGAGGGAGGATGTGCTTCATGTGCCAGAGCTGAGATTTTCCTGCAGCCTGCAGTGAAGACCATGGTGAGGCAGGCTGTCCAACTGCAGCCCATGGAAGACCATGGTGAAGCAGCTGGATGACTGAAAGGGGCTGTGACTCCCTGTGAAACTCAAGCTGGAGCAGGGTTCTGGCAGAACCTATGGCCCTATGAAGAGGGGAGCCCATGCTGCAGCAGATTTACTGGCAGGACTTGTGACCCCATGGGGGCCCACACTGGGACAGTCTGTTCCTGAAGGAATGTGCCCCATGAAAGGAAGCCACACTGGAGCAGTTTGTGGAGAACTGCAGCCTGTTGGAAGGGCTCATTTAGGAGAAGATCATGGTGGACTGTTTTCCATGGGAAGGACCCTATGCTGGAGCAGAGGAAGAGTGTGAGGAGTCCTCTCCCCAGGGAGAAAGGAGCAGCAGAGGCAATGCATGATGAACTGTCCACAGACTTCATTCTCCATTCCACTGTGGCACTGTGGCAGAGAGGGTAGAGAAAATCAGGAATGAAATTCGCATAGAGAATGCAGGAGTGGGGGGAAGGTGTTTTGAGATTTGGTTTTATATCTTGCTCCCCTATTCTGACTTCATGGGTAACAAATTAAACTAATTTCTAGATTTGGTTTTATATCTTGGTCCTCTATTCTGATTTCATGGGTAACAAATTAAACTAATTTCCCCAAGTAGAGTTTGTTTTGCCCATGACAGTAACTGGTGAGTGATCTCTCCCTGTCCTTATCTTGACCCACAAGCCTTTCTTTCATTATATATTCTTTTCCATTGTCCATCTGAGAAGAGGAGTGATAGAGTGGCTTGGCTGGGCACCTGGTGTCCAGCCAGGTCCAGCCCATTACATGGTTATACACAGTTTAATGTTAATGCTATATATTGATGCTGTTTTCACTGGAGTACTTTTAGCCACTTGTTCACATACTGATATCTCCTTTTTACAGATAACTTTTGTAGATGCCTTTCTTGTTTGTTCAGACTCCAGTAGTCCCACAGCATGATTGCCTACTGTGAGACAAAGAGAGAAACATGCACCTGTGTGAAGTGTGCAGGAGTGCCTTAACATCACTTACACTGCTTTTCAGTGTGCTCTAGTTTATCTTGCTTGTTTCCCTGCAGTAGTCCATTTCTCATGGATAGCACACAGTGTCCCAGCTTCAGAAAATACCCAAGGTAGCCTATCAGCAGAAAGCTTCTTATATAAATGCATCAGTAATTATGACTTTTCTTATGATTTAGGCAATGCAATGAGTGCACTTGGAAATGCTCTATAAAAATGTTTCCCTGCCCTACTCAGCTGCCTGAAGAAATGATGTATGGGAGAACCAGAATTGAGAGCTTTGTGGTCCTTTGGCCTCCAGAGGAGCACTTACAATTAAACTCAAACAGCTAGAAAGGAACTGCATTGCAGAATGCCCCATCAGAGGATAACCACCTTTATTTCAGCAGCATTAGCAACAGCAGGAGCCAGCTGTCTAAAGCCTCCCTTTGTTCAGTTCATCCTGGATGTTGTCTGAAGTGGGATTTGGAGAATACTACATTCAGAGAAAATCAAGTTTAGAGGGATTTTGTTGATACCAGACTTGAAGCGAACCTAACGTGGTGTGTTTTTCTGAAGACAGAAAAGCTTCCAGCTCTCAGCTAATGCAGGTACCCATAGTCAGATAGAGTGTTAATGTATCTGCAGTGTAAAGAGAAACAATCCCTTGCTTATGTTTTAGGCACATTCATGCATGTGACAAGTATTATCCAGAAGTTGCAGGTTATGATGGTAAAGGTAAGTCAACAGGCAACAAAGAAAAAGAGATGGGAGGGAAAAAAGGCAACATTTTCATCCTGATTGAGCAGAAGGTCCCTCAGACAGCTTGGAAAGGATACTTACAGCATCAACTTTTGACATTTGATATAAGTTCCTAAATTAAGATCGTCACCCTACAGTTTCCTCCAATGGGAAAAGGAGCCAGAATAATGCCTGGGTTTTTTTTAATCTTTCCTGCTAAGGTCTGTAATATGGTCACTTAATCTGGTGTCAGCATTAGCATTGTAGTTCAGGTGCCTTCTGGCAAAAATGTGCACTGAATTTCCCTCCCCTGCATGAAAACTGATGTGCCCATGTGCCTTCAAAGGCAGGTGCCTTCCCTTTTTCTACTCTTTCAAAGCACAGAAGGAGCAACAAGTTGCTCACCAAAGACTTTGTGTTCCAGCAGGGTGCTCTAGAAGATAGGGTGGTACCAAATGCTGAAAACCTAGTTGTGCCCACCATCAAGAACTTTAACTTCATGTCCTCTACACACACAATTTCCCTGCCTTTCAAGGCACATTGCTTGTTGTTGTGGATTTGACTTTCTATTTTACAGTTGCACTTACTCAAAAAATGACTGTACTGAGATTTGTGTGTATATATATACATAAATGCTAGTTTTTGGAGACTTCACATCTCTGAGAGGTAATTGTATTTGGAGATGCATGATGGTCAGAAACTTAATTTCAAAGACTCTGGTCTATCTGTCTGAACACTCACATGGATTTTTTTGTTCAGTTTAACATTAAAATGTCATACTGACATCACAAGATCTGACAACATTGACGTGAATGAAAATGAATATGATGGTGGTAGTTTGTAAAAATAAGTAGTTGCTTTGACTGGTCAGCATATGTGATGGTGGTAGTTTGTAAAAATAAGTAGTTGCTTTGACTGGCAATTGAGGAACATGTGGAGCTCTTGATTTAATATCAAGCTATTATTTTGTATAATTAAAACAAGTTATTTTAATAAATATGCACTAGTGATTAGGCTTCTGTTTACCTAGTAGTTAAGATGTCTCCAACATTTCAAACTGAGGTTCCTAAAAGCAACCAAAAAAATAACCAGTATGAAATTTTGGCCATAATTCATAAAACCTGAATTCAGCTGAAGATAATATGCTTTTTACAAGAAATTTTGACCATAATTCATAAAACCTGATTTCAGCTGAAGATAATATGCTTTTTACAGGTTTTTAAAGACTGTTTTAAATTTTAAAAGCTATTCCTAAGATTTTTTTTCCTGATAACACTGTTGAAAAGTAAATGCTAAAAAGATTAAATCTCGATTGAAACAAATTAATGCAAAACTTGGTCCTTTAGGTCCAACAAACTTTAGGGATCTGCACCGAGTTGTTTTTAACAGGAATGCTAATTAATTGCTAAGTACTGTGGTTGTTTTAAACTTTCACCATTAGCCTGCTGTAACTATTTGCTCATGTTCAGTGGTCCTTGAAAGAGCCTTCCCATTGAATGGCCAAATGTCAGCTGGATTTTGTGACATTCTGGGGAGTGAGGGTGAACAAATACAGGTTTTTCAAGAGCAGTGTTTGTTTGAAAACAGCTAAACCCACAGTATTTTTGAGCTCTGTGACTGAGGAGAAGAAATCCACCTCCTTCACATCTAGGGCATACACTGTGCAGGAGGCTGACATGGGTAATGACGGTGACCTATTTGCTTTAAAATCTATTGATCCAATTGATGATTCATTCCCTAAAGTGACATATTTGCTTTAAAATCTGTTGATCCAATTGATGATTCATTCCCTAACCTTTTCCTTCTCATACCCATTGTTTTTTCTGTCTTCCTCTCTTTCATTATTTTTTTTAATACATTTTCCCATACCTGAATGGCCTGTCTTGTTTCTGTTACTCTGCAGTACAATTGCCATTACTCAATAACCTCAGTAATTGCTATGTTTGTGCCTGGGGTTTGGTTGGGTTTGGTTTGGGTTAGGTTTTTTTATTCAACACTTTTCTATTCACAGGCTCCTAAAGAAGAGGTCAGGACAACACATCTGCTTATCCATGCTCACATCTGGTACCTACTCAGAGGTGGAACAAGACAAATTACCAGTAAGGCAATCTCTGCCATCAAAACACATATAGATCTTTGAAACATTGAAAAACCTGTTTAAGGGAAGCCAGTTTCAGTAATATTTATGGTAATTTTAATCTTATCATAATTGTTTGGTATAGTTGATAAAGCCTATTCATTGGATGGTTATAAAATCTCTAGGCAAAATTCTTGTCAGGTTGGGCTTTGGTATTTGCTTATTCATGACACAGAAGAATGGCCAAAGAAACCCCTTTCATCAAATTGTAAATATAACATCCCATCAAGAAATAGAAGGGAAAAAAAACATTAGAGGGAGCTGTTGCACAAAGGAAAAACCAGCAGTATTTCAGCAACCTTTCATGGCTTGTAGGCAAAATAATAATAATAAATACAATGCAGAAGAAAAAGAGAAGGGAGTGAGCATGAAGGAAAGAAGCCATGACAGTTCTAAAAGGAAATATGATTATGTTCAGTGATTTGATGAACACATCCCATAACACTGATCTTTGGGATGGCACGGCAGGGCTGCTGTGCTACAGACAGGCTGCTTCAAATGTCAGAGTAACACTCACCCTGCAGCCACCCGAGTCCTCGACCTAATTAATTTTGCATGGCTTGGCAGAGCATCCTTCAGGTTCATTCATTACTTCAAAGAATAAAGCTCGTGCTGATGGTTGTGCTGAGGAAAAAGCAGCAGAGGGAAAGGCTGGGGAAGACTGTGTCGTTTGGGAAGCTCCCGCAGGAGAATCATCTCTTTTAAAGTAGAATGGTGTCACCTGGCAGATGTTTAGTGACCTCATATTTTCTGTGCCTTGTTCTTTCTGTCTGCCATACTACACTGGACACTGGATCTGCTTTAAAAGGATGTACTCACTGGTCAGGAAAGAGTAAAAAACGGGGCTTTATTATCATTTACTAAAATACCATCACTAAAACACCATGAAGCTGCTTTTCTGCTTTCCCTTTCATGCACACAAAATGCAAAGTTTTGGGCTTTGTCCCCTGCAAGAACATTTTTTCTGCTTCCTTCCCTACAAGAATTCTCACCATAAAAGATGGTACCATTTGGGATTGATCTTGATAATTTATGACTGTTTTCCAGATCGTGTAGGTTGTTGTTACAAATGGGACTGAGTGAACAGTTAAGAACCAAGATCCTTAGCAGACTCCACAGTTACGTTTCAGAATAGCAAATGAAACTTTTTTTTTTTTTATTTTAGCACAGTATTCTGTAAAATTTGGTCTCAGCAGAGAACAGTAAATGAAATCACTCTTATGTCCCATGTGCTTGTGGTTTTATTTTTTCTTCCCTTTTAAAACAGTGATTTACAAAGGACAGTAGGGGCATGCACTCTTTATTTTTTTTAATTTTCTTTTTCCTGGACCAGGATAATATTTCCTGGAAAAGCAAAAGAACACATTTGCTAGGTCGTGATGAATTCAATATCACCTTTTTATTGAATGGTCCAGTATCCATTTTTTCCTAAATTTATTTTTAATTGTTCAGAATATCAGACAGTTGTGAGCTTCTGATGTGGTTGGGTTTTTTTTGTTTGTTTTTTTTTTTTTTTGTGTGTGCATTGTCAATATTTTCATATATACAAAAGAGAGCTCTGCATTTTGGAATTTACTTAAATCATGAAGGGCACTTTTTAAAATCAAACACCTTCTTTTGGTGTAAATTTATTTTCAGTTATCTTGGAAACACTCCCTTACTCCACACTCATTTTGAAGCAGAAGAATCTATAGAATTGATATTCTTTAGCAGTAGCATTACAATCCTGACAAAATTTGCTCTTAGCAACTATAATAGGTAAGGAAGTACAGAAAATTTAGTACACTTAGGACTGGAACTTGAAGACCTGCACACAGACCTTTTAAGGACAGAAAATAAGATGGAGAAGAGTTTCCATCCCTACTTCACAATGATTAACTATTCCATTCTGGGTATTCTGGGAATGCTTCTTTGCTATATAACGAACTTCAGTTAAGGATTGGCCTCAATGAATTTTCCCACCACCTCAGGAAAATAAAAGCAGAAGTAAAAACATGAAAATAAAACCATTTGGAGGAAGAACACAAAGTCTCTGTCAATCTGTAAATCCCTCTATTTTGAATTCTCTCACAGCTTTAATCTTCCTGCACATGGTAAGCAGATTACTTAATTTTACATTCTCTCTGTAAAAGTGCATCAGTAGCTGCACTTGCCATACTGCTGAATACATTAAAGTAACTTTAATTTAAAATGATATCAAAACTAGAAGGTTAAAGTAAACCACTTTGGTGTTCAAAGGAGTGGCCCATATCCTCAAAACTAGAAAGTTAAAGTAAACCATTTTGGTGTTCAAAGGAGTGGCCCATATCAGTACCTTGGATAAAGAGATGACATTTTCCAAAATTTATGACTTATTGAGAGTTTTGTACTTTGGTGGAATCACAATTTATACTGAATGCAGTAGATTTATGATATTTTTGTATTTAAATATAGGGAAATTTAACTGACAGTTTAGTACTTTGGTGGAATCACAATTTATATTGAATGCAGTAGATTTATGATATTTTGTATTTAAATATAGGGAAATTTAATTAGAAATTGGATCTTTATATTATGGCTACTAGTTTTCTTTAAACATAATAGCATTCTATAATATTCAATTCCAGATTCTGAATTCTTCGACATCTCAAGAAATAAATGTAATAATGATATTCAATTCCAGAGTCTGAATTCTTTGACATCTCAAGAAATAAATGTAATAATGGAAAACTATAATGACAGATAAACTGATTTTTTTTGTTTGTTCCACAGCATTAAAATATTGAGGGTTTTGCATCCAAATGATAAACCCTCTGGTAAGACACCTAGCCTATTTGGAATTTGATTTTAAAATCCAGTTAATAAACTGGATTCTCTGCATGGTACTTTGAAGTAAGAGCCTCTTCCTGTTCTTACATCTTTGTGCTCTAATATTTAATACAATGCCTGAGATTTTTTCTGTAACCCAGTTAGGAGTAGGTATGACATGAGACCTCATCCTGACTGGAGTAAAGATGAAAATTTGTTTCCAATGTGTAAAACCAAGCAGGATAATCATTCTTGGATTGGTGGGGATACTGAACTGCCCTGCACAACAAGGTAAGAAGGGGATACTGAACCCAGAACATGTGCAGACCTTTCTGTCACCCCTCTGAGGTAAATGAAGGAAACTCCTCTCAAGGTAAATGAGGAGTACATCAAATGAATTAAGATATTTAAAGTTTAAGAAAAGAAAAAGGTCTCTCTTCAGGAAAAGATCATCAGCTGAAAGCAGAAAGAAATAAAGATGACAGCAGACCTCTAACTATGTTACTGGCAAGACAGTCACTATACCAAGAATGCCAAAGTCAGGGACTCATCAGCTCTGCAGACTATTCTTTCACTGAATAACTCTGCCCAGGTATTCAGGGTGGTCTTGCTGAAATAGGTGTTACTTAGCAGTAAGATGCTGTGTCTTGTGTTCTGCATGCCAATTTGTTTCATGTGAGAGCACAGGCAACACACTATTTTCCTTTATGGTCTCATCTGTTTCTCTCATTTGAAAGAATTTTGATCTTTTCATTACTGTGACTTTTCAGTTCTTCATAACTCATTCAGTCTAGGTAGATCTGGAAGAACAAGATCTACAGTGGGTGAACTACTTAATGTACTAGAATATTATGAAATTACATTAGAGGCTGATGGATTCTTTGAACTAAAAGTATGTCAGAATATGTTTGAAGCACTGAAAAAGATGGTCATTTTAAACACTTCTGGCAGTAGGAATTACCCTAGTACTCTCTGAGCTATATTTGTGGTATTTTTCACTCAGTAATCATTGTCACTACTACTATGATCAATAATAAAATCACTATTGATCAATAATCAAGGTCAGTTAAGTACTGATTACTCTTGTGCTGACCTTCATGGAACTTTAACTGGTAGTTATTTTCTGTTTGTTTGAAATAAATAGTAGAAATCAATATCACAAAATCAAGTAATAAACAACAGAAAGAAATGAGGATATACTAGAATTTATAGAAGCAAATGAAATCTGGCACACTAACCAGTAGGTGAAAACATCTACAATAGTAGTATTACCCACACGTGGGGTATGTCAACTAGTGCTACATCTTGAAAAAGATTTGGCAGTTAAGTCTCATGATCCCAAACTTTCAAACCTGTGATTCACCAGAAAAGAGATATTCGAGACAGTCAAGCCAGACTTTTTCCAGTTAGGCATGCACCTCCCCAGCATGAGCTACCTATGTGAAATTCTGTGTTCCAGTTAGTACCCAGTTTGCACCTTGGATTAGTTTGCTATATTTCAGGAAGGAGGCCTCACTTGTTACTGGGCTGCAATAGGTATTCTACCACCTCCTGAAAGCTACTTCAATGAGCTTCATTTGCCTGAATCATAACATCTGAATTTTAAACACTGAGTCTGAACTGATCACCTTTGTATCCTCTGCAGACATGAGGAGAAATCTTTGCAGAGAAGCCTTTTGCAGATAAACTGAAAGCATTTCTCTGATGGTGGGTATTCACATCTGGAGCAGCCAGGCATTTTTTGCAAGTGCTGCTAAAGTTTGATTCATTTGATCTGCTAAACACACCTGTGTTAGTATAGCAGATTGCATTTCAGAAATTTCTACTGCTGCTCTTTATTTTCTAAGATGTAACTGTGACTGATTATTTTTCAAGGAGATGCATTGTCCCCTTAATACCACCTGCAATGAATCCATATAAAGGTTGGGTTTTTTGAAAGTTTTTATTGGTTAGGCACAATGGAATGCTGGAAAAATTCACTGAGTATTTGACTGTGGATATCATGGGGATTGGGAAAGGCCAGAATGGGATGGGGAAGAGTGATTGATCCAGGGTTAATGAGCTGCCATGCACTCAGCCCATGAAATGTACTTGTGAGTCATGTTAGACTTTGAGGGAAAAGCAATAAAGGGAATTCACAGACCAGCTGAGGCTGGACAAAAGAAAAAGATCAGACCTTTGGTCCCCTGTGAGGTCCTGCCTGAAAACAGAAACTTATTGGATTGTTTCTACCAGTTGATTCACCCTTTCAGGTAAGGGTCTGATTCTGAAGTGGCATTTTGAGATTCCTGATCATGACTACAGTTGCTACACTCCTAGCCCTGCCATGGGAGGAAAAGAAATAGCTCTTTATTACTCATCCTCACAAAATTTAAATCATGCTAATGTGTTTCTTTTCAAGGGAAGAAGTCATTCAGAAGCTCATGACTTTAGCTTTTAGGATGTGCTACATATCACAGCTTTATTTATACATTTATACATTTTCAGTATCAAAACCAGTTTCAACTCTCCAGAGCACCAGGTTGTTACCCCAAAATGGAACTTCAAGCAGCATCTTCTGCAGCCAAGTACCACGGTTGGCCCAGTGCTTCAGTGTTGTTAAAAAAAAAAAAAAAAAAAAACACTCTTAATGCCTTTATTTTCTCTGATGTGTCTCATAGCATACCATGTTCTTCTGGCAAACCTGTTTTTAAATGCTTCAGTTCAACTTCACAGAAAAGTTCAAAGCCTATTTTTGTATAGTTTTCCTTTCTCAGTCTCTATCCGTTGCAAATAATTCTTCTGTTTCCTTAAATTGAAGCTGTAATGCATAACCTTTCAACACTCTTAATGCCTTTATTTTCTCTGATGTGTCTCATAGCATACCATGTTCTTCTGGCAAACCTGTTTTTAAATGCTTCAGTTCAACTTCACAGAAAAGTTCAAAGCCTATTTTTGTATAGTTTTCCTTTCTCAGTCTCTATCCGTTGCAAATAATTCTTCTGTTTCCTTAAATTGAAGCTGTAATGCATAACCTTTCCCCCAAATTGTTTAGTTGTCCAAAGCTAGAAAACAATGATATTGTTTCCAAGCCAAATATTTATCACTAAATTAGATTATTACAAACACTTTCATTAAATAAATGAAAAAAGGAAGATCAACATAACAACTAACGTAGCAGAAAGTAAGTTGCAAAAAGAAAATAAACAGGGATAAATATGTGCTATGGCAAAACAAAATACCAGATAGACCAAAAGACTAATTGTCATTCAAAATAGTACCTAACAAATTACTTACATCTAAAATATTATTCCAGAGCAGGACAGTGTAGTCTAGTAATGACACTGGTGATGCAGCCTACTGTGAAAATGCCACAACTTTACCACTATTGAATTCCCTACTCATACACATAGTTATTAAATATTGCAAGTGCCAAGAAACATTGGAAAAACATATTAAAATGGCTATTTACTAAGCCCTATGTCTTCTCTAAAGTCCAAAATACTTTTCTTATGGAATCAGTTAATGGTTAAAAGCCTAGCTAAGGAAATAAATATTAGGAGATCATTCATGTTGATATGCTTGGTCACAGTGAGCCAGTCCTGACTAGACTTCACCCAGGAGGCCCTTGTAAAAGCCAAACTATGACTAAAGGTCAGCAGCAGAGCAAGATAAAATGACATTGAACTCAGGTGTCAGGAAACTGAATTGCCTGAGTATGGTTCTGCTGTGGTGACCATGTAAAGCTTGTCTGTCTGGTGCACAGTTTAATACCATAGATTGCCCTTTAAAAAAGTCTAAGAACCAGTCTCAATTTCAAAATGAAGACTCACCCAGAACAAAGCCCCACTATAAGCTACCACTTTTGGACTGAATAATGTGATGATATGGGTTAAAGAAACACATTTTATATGTGAATCAGAGAGCACAATATTAGTCTAATTGAAATATTTTAGAATACAATAAATGTGCAACAAACGGTTATTATTACTTCAGTGACAATGACACTAATATCATACTCTAAATTATCTGTTGAATACACAAAAGTCTAATAACACAGTACAATATCTATCAACCTTTTTGTCATATTCTTACTCTTTCTCTGAGTCTTCAGATTGATGGCTCTGGTTGGGATGAGGGGGTTAAAAAAGCCATCAATGTCCCAGATTCCTCAGCTGAAGGAACACAACCTTAGAAGTGAGGGACTTTTTCCTCCTCCTTGCAGAAATGAGTATGATGGTCAGAGTTACTTCCTCTTCACACTGGCATACACTCATGGCTATTTTTAGTACATGCTCTAGCACAGTTTATACCTTGCTTTTTTCTTCATGAACTCTGATTCCCTGTTGTATCCAAATTTATTAGAGATGGTGTCCATTACATATAATGTGATGTACTTGTTCTTTGATTTCTTTGTCACCCCTTAAACTAGTTTTGCCTACCCAGCTCCCAAGGATGCATTAGTTTAACATTCAGTAATTGTCCACTGGTGATTTTATGATAGCTCTTGTGCCTATGTTAGCTCTTTCAAGGCCTTTGCTTGCATTGCATGCTTGTACTTCTCTATGTCATATCTGTATTCCAGGGTCATCAGCAGTTCATTCTATATAGAGTAACTGCATGTTATCACCATCTATTACTTTCAGAAATGTATCAAAAATATTGCAATAATAGGCTTTGCATGTTCCAATTGCACAAAGCTAAGCATGTCTAAAAATAATTGGGTGACAGTCACCTTATTATTAGAAAAACGATGTTAGAGATAAAACAAGTAAGCTCCAGGCAAGCTTGGGATAAGCTTGCCAGGCTAAACAAGCCTGACAAGACCCAGTCCTGAGGCCTCACAAAGCCAGCAAAATGCCTTTAGCCTTTTATTAGCAAAAGCAGTACCGTATTTACTGGGTTGCAGGAAATTACCCTTTTCTGGTTTAGTCTTTCTTAGTTTGTAGTAATGATCTCAACAAATACTCAAGATCTTAGCACTGCTGCAGGGGTTGCAAATACTTTTTCTTGCATTCTTCATGAAGAAATAAGTCCCAGGAGAATTAAGGCCCTTCTTGCCTGGATTTGTGTTTTTCATATTGTGTACTCATGTCAGTCTTAAAAGCCAGCTAATATGCTCAGAAGTATTCCCTCAATGTACTTCTGAATTATCCATTTCTCCACTATGGCAGCATTTTGGAATGCATAATAGGACAGAATTATGTTGCAGCAGTAGTTATAAAAGTGCAAAACTATCAGTTACTCAGCTGTATTCCACTTTTTGTGCAAAAAAAAAATCCTGTTTAAGATTCTAGCAGTGGTTGAAAGCAAATTTACTCTATGTTGATATATATAGGATGAACCATTAGTTGTAAGGCTAGTTGTAAGAGGCTCTAGGTCACCCTCTCTTGACCTATTTTTAGGATTCAACTAAAATTCAAACAAACAATAAATTCTCTGCCTGGATATAAACCCTTGGCAAGACTCAATTGCCCTGACTCAAATGTTACACTTAGGTTAGAGAATTTAGTGTTATTAAATCAGAGGAAAAAGTCTAAAATTAAGGACAGGATTCATTTTACCTGCTTCCCCTAGGAAGTAATGACAGAATGAGTAAATCTTTGAAGTTTCTGTTTGTCTCCTCTGACTCTAAAAGGGGACTAAATCAATTCCTTGATGTACACACCCATGTCTAATCTAATAAATCTGGTTGTAGGTGATGAAATATCTATAACCTAAACATCTAAATATAAGAAAAGATTGATGAGGTCAATGCTACAGCTTAGTAATAACAACATAGATTATTGAAACAAATCTAAATGTACTGATTTCAGATGACATGTAGACTCAGAATATGTTTATGTAGACATGTCACAGTTTTTCCACCTAAGAAGTTAGGGAAGAAATATATGTTACTAATAAAATATAACCTAGGTGTGATGATTGTCATCTGCACCCTTAAGAGAACTTTCTGTGCTTAGCTCTTCTATATGGAGCACTTCTTTGCCCATAAATACTATCACATGCCTTAATTCCATGTCCTGTCATGAGTCTTCTTGTGTAGTCCAGTTGTTCTGCAGATATTTACAAAGGGATGCAGGATCATCAGGAAAATGACACAAATTGAAGCCTAACTTTGAAAGACCAGTAATGATTCAAAAAATTTGACCTGAATAAAGAAGATCTCACTGTGCTAAACAAGTCCTGTAAGTAAAGGAGGTAAATAAGATTCTTACAGATAAAAGTTGTGTTTATTTGCAATATGGTAGAAATATGTTTATCTTATCAAAGTAAAATTATATTTCAAAGAAGGTGACACTGCAGTTTGGGCTGTTTAGGCAGGCAGGCAAGCAATCCAAATGTCACAAGACAGGACAATAGAAAATATCTTAGATGAGAAGAAAAATGGATCTGAAAGACTCCAGGCAAGGCAGGAGTTTTCTCACTTGCAGGGCACAGTGCTTGGCAATTCATTCTATCTAGTCAGCACAGTTACATTATCCTGTCAGGTTTTTGAGGAATATTCATTTTGCTTCTTAATATATTGGGATGCAAGAAGAAGTACTAGTAAATGTTCACATCTGTGAATATTATTTTTTTTTAATTGTAATTTTTTTTTTAGCTTTTTACCAGCAGCGACATTTGACTACATTTATTTTGTGTCCTGAGTACAACAGAATTATATTTGAAATTATTGTTTCACTATCTTAAAAGCTAGTTGTGCTTTTAGGAGCATATTAACCCAGAACCATTACTTGCCTACACTGATCTAATGTACAACAAAATTTGCAAGCAGCATGTACAGAGTTTGTTGACCATAAAAACATAAAAAGTGCTTTACTGGGTCAGATTAATTTTGTTTCTGAAAATGGCTCTGCAACACTGAAAGAGTAGAGTTACTTCATTCTCTTTGTACTTTCTAAACTTTGTTAAGGCTATCAGAGAATATATATAGTTGTGTAGAAATTTACCATGCACTTAAGAACCTGTTGCCCATGAATTTGCCTAAACCTTTTTTTTTGAACATGCTGAATTGCCTGCCTTCACAGCTCCCTGTAGCAACGAGTACCAGAAGTTTAGTACATGGCTAGTAAATTCTATTTGATTCTATTGCTGAAAATATTTGGAACAATACAGGAATTACAGTATTTAGCTTCTGTCCAAACAGTTCTTGAACAGAATGGAAATCCGTATTTATAATGTAAATTGTTTATAGGATCTAATTTCCCCATTCTTCATTGTTATGTGTATTGGGTTTGTTTGGCAAGGTTTAGGTAGAGGAAGGGGCTACAGGGGTGGCTTCTGTGAGAATTTGCAAGGAGCTTCTCCCATGTCCAGCAGAGCCAATGGCAACAGGCTCCAAGACAGATCCATCACTGGCCAAAGCTGGTTCCAGCAGCAATGGTGGAAGCACCTCTGGAATAACAGAAGGGGGGAAAGAAACCAGACAACAGCAACTGCAGGCAGAGACAAGACTGAGAATATGTGAGAGACACAGCCCTGCAGACACCAGGGGCAGTGAAGAAGGAGGGGGAGGAGGTACTCCAGGTGCTGGAACTGAGATTCCTTTGCAGTTTGTGGGGAAGACCTTGAGTGAGACAGGGTGTCTCCTGAAGCCCATAAAAGTCCATGGTGGAGCAGATATCTGTGGGGAAGACCATGAGTGAGACAGGGTGTCTCCTGAAGACCATAAAAGTCCATGGTGGAGCAGATATTCACCTGCAGCCTCTGAAGGATCCCATGCTGGATTCAGGTGGATGTCCAGAGGAGCCTGTGGCCCCATGGGAAGCCTGTGCTGGAGCAAGCTCCTGGCAGGACCTGTGGCCACCTGAAGAGAGGAGCCCACACTGGAGCAGGTTTGCTGGGAGGACTTGTGACTCTGTGGGGGGCTCATGCTGCAGCATCTGTTCCTGGAGGACTGTACCCCTGGAAGGGACCCACACTGCAGCCCATGACTCACATCAGAGAAGTTCATGGATGACTGTCTCCCATAGGAGGGACCCCAAGCTGAAGCAGGAGAAGAGTCCCCCATGAACTCCCCCAACATGAGTCTCACAGCTAACATGTAATGCACTGAATGCAGCCTCCACTTCTCATCCCCCTGAGCTGCTGGAGCAGAGGAGATAGAGAAAGTTGAGCCTGGGAAGAAGGGAGGGAAGAAGAAAGTTGTCTTTGAGATTTGGGTTTATTTTTCATTCCCCTAATCTGATTTGATTGGTAATAAATTAAATCTCTCCAAGTAGTCTGTTTTGCCCATGATGGTAACTGGTGAGTGATCTCTCCATGCCCTTATCTTGACCCACAAGACTTTTATTAGACTCTTTTCTCCCCTGTCCAGCTGAGGGATGGAGTGACAGAATGGCTTGGGTGAGCACCTGGCATTCTACCAAGGTCAACTCACCACATTACACTATGATGTGGCACTGTAGATTACCATAATATGGCACATAATTTTCTTAGTATTTCCTGATGTCCTCTCTTTCAGTGCCTAGTGCTTCAGAGATCACAGAAAGACTTGAAAATTCCCATCTCCTATTCTGTTGTATGCAGAAAATCTTAATAAACTGATGCTTGTAGAAAAACTAGCTCTCTTCAAGTGACAGAATTTAACTTATTATATTAATTTTTATTTTATGTATGTATTTTTCTGACTTATTTACACAGAACTTCCTTTAAAGATTTGAGTTTGTAGTACTATGCTTTACATAGTAGAAAAGTAGATCATTTGCCCCAAATAGATAGTATACCTGGAACATAGTGCCCTGTTTAAGTGAGAGAATTTAAGATGTGTGATGTTTTATTTTCGAACCACAGATATGAAGAAATTAATTATATCAGGTTCTTAAGAATAAGATGAGAATTCCCAACTGAAAACATAAAAATTTAGAAAACTTACTTTTAAACCTACTTTTGGCATACCAACTTTAGCTATTCCATTCTGTAGTGCTTTCATCAACACTGAATTTCTTGAGAAGTGGAGGAAAAATGAAGGAGAATGACAAAACCTGTGTTCAGAAATCATGCTACATTTCTGCAAGGACCAGGGAATAAATAACTAATTTCAAAGCAACCAGGACAGCTTTAATGCCTTTCTGGAAGCCTCTGAATTTCAAATTACAAATAGCACTCAAAAGGCAGCAGAGCAATAATGCTGAAAAGAGCACTTAGAGAGAAGGTCTGGCCCTTTTTGCTCACCTTGTTTTTGCGATGTTATTTCTATCTTTGTGAATTTTTGTGTAAGGTGAAAACATTCATCTTCATATCAGCTCTGATGACAGATTCAAAATGTATTGACCTTGGAGAAAGGCATTTTTAATGCTGCACTCCAGTTGAAATGAAAATACTGCATTTCATAACATTTAGGTTGCAAACATCAAGGAGCAAATTTGTATGCATCACCCCCATTCTTCTTGGTAACATGTCATTATGCTAAATAACATTCCTGAACTTTTCTTTTATGTTTTATTCTCATGAAACACTTTGGATATGAGATATCATATTGCCTTTTTTTTTCTTTCTCTTTCTGGACAGAAAAAACTATCTTCTCATTAGTTAGAAAATATGGAAACAGGAAACCTGTTACTTTATAGGAAATGCAAAAAGCCTGAAAATGGAATGCTGGAAATCTCTAAATGCCTTTGTCATGACTTTTCTTTTGTTCACTGTCAAGAGGTTGCTACAGCTTCCCCTGTTGATTCCTTTTACAGCATTTTTCTGCAGAAATTCTGTGAAACTTTCTGATGGGGAAATCTGGTGAATATATCTTCCAGCTACAGCAGAAAGATGAAAGCCAAAACTTTATTTTTTGTATTCCAAACAAGGAATGCATAACCCTAAACCCACTGACAATTGCTGCAGTGTTTTTACCTTTTCCTAGCCAATCCCACAGCATTATTCAGCTCCTCTGGGAACTATTTTTGCTTTGCCAGCAGAAGATACACTATCACGAAATTACAGCTTATATCACTTCTTGGTCTGTTGGCCTGTTTTGACTGCATTTCATTTCCAGCTCGTAAAATTTGATGTTTGTAAATGGCAAGCCCATCATTTCTTATCAGAGTATGTCCAGCATAACTGACATTAATTATAAAACCCTCCATCATCCCAGGTTACTGTATTGAAATATCATGAGAAGAAATTGCTGCTGGGACTTCTGTCATCAATTGGACATATATTTTCAAATATGTTTGTCAAAGGAATAAAATAGATTATGCCGCTGGTTATGGCTCTGTGAATGTTATTTTAATAATAGATAATGGCTATTCCTGATTCCTTGAATAATTTTCAAAGATACCAATAGAAAATTTTATCCAGATGTGAGGCAGGCACAAAGGAATGACTGTTTACAGCTCTGCAGCATCTTGTTCTACCTATATTTGGTAGTTGCTTATTGCTTTGGATTTAAATAAACAAACCGTTCTGTACCTTAGATAAATGATACTCACATAAGCAAGAATTGTGAAAATTCCTTATTATTCAATGGTTAGCTCCCATCTGGTCACACACACATACAGACACATGTACACATACTACAGGGGAATACAGACCTGTTTGTCTAAACTCAGTTCCAGGAAAAATTAAGGAGAAGATCATACTGGGTATTATCGAAAGGCATTTAAAGCATTATGGAATCATCAGGCACAGACAACATGAATTCACAGAAGGAAAGTGTGGTTTAAGTAATTTGATATCCTTCTATGACATGGCCAGTAGCCTAGTGGATGAAATTAGGGTGGTGGATGTAGTTTTCTGTATTTTAGCAAGGCTTTTGATACTGTCCCTCACAATATTCTTCTGGAAAGGTTGTTCAGAACACAATGTGCTGGGTGAAGAATTAGCTGAAGGTCAGGGCTCAAAGGGTTATAGTGAGTGTGGCCACATCTGGCTGCTGACAGGTCACCAGTGGTGCTCCTCAGGGTTCAGTTCTAGAACCATTTCTGTTCAATATATTTATCAATGATCTGGATGCAGCAGTTGAATACACCATTAGCAAGTTTGCTGATGATACCAAACTGGGAGGCACTTGTCTGCATCAAGACATAAAGAGAACTCCTATTTTCAGGATGCCAGTAGATCTTATGCCCTCTGCTTCTGAGTGAGCACACCAAAAGAACTCTGGATAGCTTTATTTTTTTAGAAGAGAATAAAATGGAAATAGTCCACCTTTTCTTTCAAGAAAGAGGCCCCCATACTATTAGATAATAATGGAGCAGGTGTTTTGGGGTTCAAAATATTTATGAAGACCAAAGGCACAGTAGGAAGTTACTAGATAACACCTTACTGCAGGCTGGTAGCTTGAAACATGCAATCCTATGGCAATCAGAAAATAAGCTGAAGTAGCTTATCCCTTAATGAGAAAATAACAAGCTAACTTGTTTTTTCAGTAAAAGCAGAAGTTTACAAACAGACTGTTGCCAGAAGATTGCTAATGTACAGGAACATATTGCCCCTTAGCAATGGCTCATGTGTGAGTACATTCAAGTCCATATTTTCAGTACTAAAAATTAATCTCCACAGTGTCACAGAGAGTGGGTTGGACTGAAGTAAATCACGATTAAATGCAAACTTATGCAACATGCTTCACTCAGTAATCTCATTTATACCCTACTTTGTGAAACCTCAGACAATTATGGTTGAAAAGCACTGAGATAGTGCTAATATTTGTTAGGCAATAAACATTTCACTTTTGCTTTGGCATGTTGAGGAATACATCTGGTCCAGGTGGCTCTGCTTTCAAGCTGCAGGTTGAGATGCAGATTGCAATGCTGATTGAGCTCTGGGTGGGGATATCTGAGACAAGAGACCGTGAACTGTTAACCTTTGAGATAACCAAAGGGCATGAAGATGGGTGACACCAGCCAGCTGAATGGATGCTGGGAGGTACAGCAGGAGCTGGGAATTTCTGACCTTTTGGATAACAAAGGAGGTGAAGATGGGCGTGCTGACCATGAGGATGCTGTGAATGGACACAGAATGGGGGCAGGACCAGGAAACTCAGGAGGAAGAGGGAGACTTGTGTGCAGGTAGACTATGAAGGTATAAAAGCCCAGGGGGGAGGCACCCAGCTCAGGCTGTTGCTGTGTTTTTGCACTGTGAATAAACTGCTTTGTGAAACTTGATGCCTGAGACTCTGCTAAAGGAAACCTAGAGTTGAGCTGGTAAGGAAACCTGGTCATACTGAAGGTGAGAGGGGTGTACAGGGAGTCAAACAGGGCACCTAACAGCTCACTGGAACCATCCACAACTGGGAAGTTTCCTTAACACAATATACATCTCAGAGGTGACTCTGAGGGTGCACTGGGATTGTTTTTGCATCCTTCAGCCAATTCAATGACTACCAGTGCACACACCATGCATGGAACATGACCAGCTCAGCAGGACAAGGGACAGCTCCAGCAATCTCTGGAGAGTGGCAGCTACCCCACACTCCTGCCTCCTGCTATCCTAGGCATGGAATGTAGGAGTCATTGCGTCACAATTGCTACACACAAGAAGCCACTAGCAACTCCTAGCTCATCTTCTTCTGGCTATGTCTCAATTATGAAAGCACTTTGAAGAGTCTTGGGCTTGGCTTCACCCTGTTTGCACCATGTCAGGATCAAAATCAGTGTGATGCATGGCTGGGCAGAGGCATACCTGCAGCACTGCATAACCAAGGATCAAAAGTAATAATCTGAGCTTAAATACAGCTCTGGAGATAAAGCCTCTGAACTTCAGGGCTCTAAGAGCTAGTATGATAGCATGGAACAGGAGAGGATCACACATCTTCTCTCTTGTGCTAGTTGAGATGACTGAAGGTCAGAGCTACACAAGGCATAAGAAGGCATGACTGCAGAGGACACTCTCCTTGTGCAGGAGTCTCCATTCTTACACAGCATTGGAGAGAAAAACACAATTTAGAATACAAGTGGTTGAACTCCTAAGAGCCCTGAAAGACTAAGCTAATATAAAATGTTATTTGAGGTAAGGATAATGAAAAAGGATGCCCAGCAGTTGGAACTTGGAGATTTTGGTCTGACATGGTACTAGGTGGAGAAGGATGTTTTGTGATTGTAGTTGTTGCCATGTGAGCATATGGGTGATGACTGTAGAGGATAAGAAGGGAGGACAGGATTATAGCACACAACAGACACCTGCAGTTAATGAGAGACTACTTTATACTGCGTTAGATTTCCAAAAGAGCTGAATAAAAAATGCCATTTTTCACTGTAAGCACTTCCTTCTTTAAGTGAACAGCAGACCCAGCAGGCAAATTAGAGATTAAAGCACATTTCTGCTTGCAAACAGAGTAAAATAGGGGACACACAGGCACTTCCATTAATTCAGGCTCGAGTCCTTTTCTAGGCTTGTTTTGGTCATTATTTGTCACCTTGTATTTGTATTCATGACAGTTCTCTTCAGTACAGAGCAGAATCCAGCCCTGAGTATGTTTGAAATAAACAGTGAAAGATTTTCATCCAATAACCTCTAATTCAGCTGTCTTCATAGAAGCAATTACCAGAAATGAAGAGGAAATTCGTTTAGTCATTCATCCAGACATTTCCTGAAAACATTTCTCTCTGACTATCAGTGTATTTGACTTTCAAGCACTTATTAAAAAAAAAACAACAAAGCAAAACACAACAAACAAATACAGCAAACCCTTTATTTTGGAGTAATGTTATAAAAAATATTTTGGAGTTGGCGTTGCCTCTTTTTTTCCATGGTATTAAGGCAGCCCAGAGCAGACAAAGATAATGTTCAGCTAAGTGTATTGGGAAACATGAGCAGAATGTTTGGGAAAATTCTGGCCCAGAATTTTTTTTGTAAAGAGATGATTTGGATATACCTGATGAGCTGCAGTTAAGTTGTTCTGATTAGCAAGATCTTATGAATGGGTGTTTCTTTTCTAATCTAATAGCAACCAGAGAAATTGGTTCCTTGTTCAAAAACTGGTGATTATGAGTACAGATAAGCAATCTGCAATGCTTTATACTGTATATTAATGGTGCTTCATTTAAGGAAAGCTTAATTGAAAGTAAGGCAAATTTAAAAGTGTGGTTTTATGTCAAAGATAACATTCTGAATTCAGAAGCTTCATCTCTTCAGACCATTTGATAGTACAGATAAAAAAGAGAAGTAATATCAACACACTGAATCTTGCAGAGGGAAAAATATCTCTTCTAGATAAATACAGCTATATCAAAAGTATCTGTCACAAATCAAGTGGGGAACTGAACTGAGCAAATATGTTTTGAGAAGCTGCTCTTGAAAAAAGTAATTTATGAAGCATTGCCAACCATAAATACGCCTTGAGGTTTGGTGTTAATACATATTTCAGTTATCACTATGGAAACTCAGAGTAATGACTTAGCTAAAGATCTATAAATACGTGAGTTAAAACAGAAACAGACTTCCAAGCAGCAGCTGAAGGCAGAAACAAATGTATCTGTCTTTGCTTATGGCAGTAATTGCCAGAGTAGAAGTACCAAAAGGTTTCCACTGGCATTTCTGGGTTTCAGCGCATTTTCAAAACACTAAATTTGCAATAACAATTCAGAACACTTCAGCATATCTTTCAACTAAATGTTTCTATGCACACACAAACATCTAGCTCAGCTGGAGAGAGATACAGCCTAAAAACTAGAAAATACTTAAAATGTTCATTTTCTACAATACAGTTCAACTTATTATTGAGAAAGGCAGGTAAATATTGACTATGCCAACAATTGAAGGAAGCTAGATGGTTCTCTACTTTAAAACTTTGTCCAATGCACATATAAATACAAACTGGGAAACTTGGTTATTAAGCTGAGTGAGTTGTTTATGATCAATATGTAACCTTTTTTCCCTCTGCCCAGCATTGCTTCAGAACCTGTTATACTTTGGGCTATCAAATGGTAACATACACAACCAGTGATAAAACATTGAGCTCAAGAGCTGTACTTTGATGTGCACTCTCTGAAAACTTCTGAAATTTCTTGATTTAGAAAAGCCCAACCCAAGTACACCAGGAATGAAGTAATATACTACAAATAATATTATGACTCAGGGGGGAAAATTAAATGGTATTTTGAATACCCAACTTTCAGTTATGTCTCCTTTTAAAAAAATCTTTGGGCATATTCTTGATAACAGACATTGCTATTTCAGACATGTTGTGAAGGACTGATGGCTTTATAAGAAAATTCTCAAACATACACATTCAAGGACGTTCAGGCAAGAATACTACAAAGATAAAGTTTGTAGGAAAAGGTGACATCTTTTATTAAAATGTCTGATATAGCAGAGAAAAGCACATAGCTTTTAGACTTGCAGACCTTTTATAAAAGCCCCCTGTGTGTCAAATCCTTTCTTTAGTCTTTTTCTGGTTGGTTCAGTAGAAGAGATTGCATCTCACTTTAAACTTTGTCTTATGCTTTGTTGCTATACTGGTTGAACACCACTGCTTCCAAAATAATATACAAATGTGTACCAGTAACATATATAATAAAAAAAGATTGGTTTTCTTTTCTATGTTGCTCCTGAAATATACACAGAGCACCAGCCTCACTCTAGAAACTTCTGGGAGCAGCAGCTATCCCACTTCTTACCCATCTGATTAATGCTTTAGACTTTTAGCTCCTAACCCCTTCTGTTGCTCTGACTTAATTTCCCTTCAGTTTCCAGCTTTCTCTCCCACATTACCAGTGTGACAGCAGATGTTCTGAATGTCCTGACTTCTGTTCTCATTTCAAAGCTCACCTCATCATTTGTACTCTGAGGCTAACTTCTCTGCTGGTCATGTTATTATGTGTAGATATTTGTTTGTAAACATAATAAATTATTTTAAGTTTGATGCGCATTCAAAAAAAGCTCTAATTTGAAATTATAGAAACCAGAAATACAGGGCTGTATTATCAGAGGGGATTTTAGAGTATTTTTAGGTTTTGTTTCCTCCTTGACATTCTTAAAATATCTGACTCGCTCAGGTCAGCCTAGAAAGAAGTGAATTGAACAATTTACTTATTCAGATCTGGCAGAGCTTGAGGAGGTTTCTATTTTAAGAGCATGCTAGCCTTAAATTAGAAATCACGTGTCTGACTTGAATGCTCCTAAGAAATACACATATTGACATCCTGATTTTCTCATAATGTAGCTACCAGCTATTCTAAGATCAGAAGCTTAGAGCAGCTGAGGGTTAAGCTATTCATAGACCCAAAATGAAAGATGAAATGTATGAATTTAGAAGGGAAATCTTGCCCTTGACAGTGTCTTCTGGGCAGGGCAAATTTAAGAAACAGAAACATGTATATACATATATTACACACAGGCCTCTTCTGAGCTACTTAGTGTGTCCTTTTGCTCTAATACTGCTCCTCAACAGCTTCTTCACTGATCCAGCAAAGAATTGAACTGCTTTGAAATTAAAATACAGACTCAGACTATAGGAGAGATGTAGGACTGGATCTAAAGGATGTCTGAATGACTAAAAAGACATTTTTTTTAATGTAGGCATTTAAATCTGAACCTGAAATCCAGTCACCCTGGCAGTGTTCAGCAATGATTCTTGGCTCATTAGATGATCTTTCTGGTCTTGAATGGTATCATCAGTTCTGTTTTCTGTGTGATTATAAGTGGTTTTAGAGCTCGAGACACTAGTGTTCTGGAAAGGACCTTGGTCCATGCTAGAATTTCTGAACTAGGAAAGTCCTCAGAATTCCTTTCTGTGCCCAGAAGATCAGACTGGTATTTTATATTTCCCTTGTAGTCTCTTGTAGGTAGCTACCTTGCAGCTATATTCCAGAAATCCTAATGGTTTGCCAGTGACCCCTTTGTCATTTGGTCCTTTCATTTCTTTCCCTCACCTATTTCTCTAAGGAATGACTCAGCCTCTGACAGAATGCAGATGGTACTGGTCACTACAAGGCAGTAGTTCCATGCTTTTTCCCCTTAATTTCCATGTAATAAAAAATATTTTACAAGCTTTTCTTTCCCTTCTACTTTTTCACATTTTACTAATGGTAACTGATAATATCAGAAGCAAATGATATCTACAAGTAAATTCCATATACATTCTGGCTGCTTTTCTGCTTCACTTGTTCTTTAAAGTACTTCTCATCTAGATTAATGTATTCAAAACCTCATTTCAATTATTTTTATTATGCCTGGCTTCAGCTTTCTGCCATTAAAAATGTGAGTGTACAGTTCATTTAAGGTTTCAATACCCCTGTTAGACTGTAATTCATGTCAGCTTCTGCATTTACATTCCAGCAAGTCATGGAATTTAGTTGATTTATAGAAGCATTTGGAACTGGAACCCTGCCTCTGCCACTGAATATGGTTTTGTGTAGGGACTTTTTACATGCTGTAGCTCAATGGTTAGTAATAAGCCATTTCTGGTTTGGGCAGCTGCTGCAGCTATTGTGGTTTTTGATTATCCAAAGGTGACTCTCTCTCTCTTTCCCCTCCACTTTTGAACTATTGATTTGAATTCTGAGCAGTCTGCTCCTCAGTGCTGGAGATGGCTGCTTGACCAGTCTTGACATGAGTCCCAAAATTTAGAAATGAAAGAACAGACACAGATATGGAAGTGGAAGTAACATTTTTAGTTTATGCAAAAATTCCTTTTGTGGTCCTAGTAAAATGTGTCTAGCTTCCACCACGCCAAATTGATGAAGTGAAATGTTTTCTAGAGCAGAGTGAGACAAAATCCTTATATGTCTAAATTGGCAGTTTTAGTCTAGATCATATCAACAAATATATCCTATTTTTGAAGAGCTGAACTGAGATTTAGAGGGAAATAAAAAAAGAGCAATACACAAATGGGTTTCGAAATCAGTGCCGGCAGTGGTTTCACCTCATGACCACTTGTGACTGAATGAAGTGGAGCAGTCAGTGCAAATGCAGGGCCAGAAGGCACTGGCTGAATAGTCATTCAATTCCATTGGATTCCTG
>NW_008673050.1:95044-126791 GCF_000695815.1 Acanthisitta chloris
AAGGAACTCTTCTTATGACTAGGCACGAGCATGTACATTGGTGAGCCATACTTAGAGCTCAGGAGGTATCTTTGCCTTAGGATGTCTGTCATCATTTTTCTTTCACTGTTCCAAAGAATCTCTCTTTTTCTGAGGAGTGACGCTTCCAAGGATGTACTCTATTACCTCTAATGAGCTTCCCTGAACCAAAGTGTGAAGATGCTTCCCAGCAAGCACATCAGTCAGGCAGACACCATTTGTAAGAACTACAGCATAATAAATCAGAACCAGCCTGCACTTGTTCTTGCCACTCTTTAAATTTTTGTCTTATTTTCATCTCTGCAAACTTGCAGCCATCTGGAGAGTAATGCCTTGAAGTGACAGAGATAAAGCAATAAAGTAAAATGCAGATGCAGTAAAGTGCAACTTTTTGAACAGGTCAGGATGTGGCTGATTATATGTGCAATCTCTTCTGGAGTACCATGATTTGAGGAGCTCAGCTGCTGATGTATCATAGCAATGCGATCCAAAGGATCTTGAAGCTTGTGTTTGTCTGAAAAGACAAAAAGTAATCAGATATATGAAGATGGATAAAAGTTGTGATTTTATAGACATTGATGACTTTAAAGGAAAGCTGATGACATGAGCAGTTCATGGCATGAGGTTGCTCTGGCATATTGTGAATGCCTAACCCTAATAAAGCTGAGATGAGACAGCATGCTGGGCCACCAGAACACTTGCCAAATATGGGTGTGACATTTGGTGATGCACTAATATTAAATAATCATTTGGGGTTTCTAACCTGCATATGCTCAAGATCAGAAAGCACATCTACAACTGCAGGAAAATTTGGTGGCAGTGGTGTTCCCAGTGCATGGTGTACACCTTGATGATGAAGATAAGCCTTCAGCCTGGCAGGCTGAGGCATGCTTGATCATTTTGGTGCATTAATCACATTTCAGTCAGTCTATAGTGGTGAAGCCTCTGCTGCGTGTACATATTTCTTCATTTAGTTCTCTTTCAATCCCCTGTATTAGGCAGAGGGTATATTGTCAGTGCATCTGCTGTGAGGTGGATCCTAGAAAGGATGGGAAAAAGTCTACCAAATACCTCTTAACACAAATTTAAACTTGTGACAATACCTGTCAAACCATACTGAAGATAAGCTGAAACCAATGGTTATAGATTCCTTTGTTTAGTCCTGCAAAGCTTAGGCTGAAATTTTGAGCTTGATGGTGTTGGGCACTTTTAGTTTTTTCAGACTGTGAAACAACTTTGGGAATGATTTATTTTCACACTTGAGATCGCAATGTGTCTCAGCCTCAGAATAAAACTTCATTCTTTGCTTGCCTTACAGCTTCACAGTGAGTTCTTAAGTGTTTGTCTATACAGTACTTTCCCCTATAAATATCATCTTGAGCAGAAAACAGCCAGATAGTATTACAAGGTTGTTTTCTTTTTAATGAGATTTTTTTTTTCTAAAACGTGTGAAGTTTTTTGGTTTTCTTTTTAATGAGATATTTTTTTCTAAAACGTGTGAAGTTTTTTATTAGATGGTAGATCATGACATGGGCCAAGGCAGACCTGTATAGTTTCTTACCATGATGGTGATACCAGATGCCATGTCAGTCTTGGTGCACCTTGCAGTGTTTTAGAGCATAATATCAGTACTCCAAGGTTATGCTTACCTGTGAGAACTAAAGCCCTACTGCTGGGAAGTTTTCTCATCATTATTGACCTTGTCTGTGTTTCTTTTGGGACATTTTCACCCTGGGTGGATTTTTTGCATAAGTACCATACTTATGCTTTCTTCTACACATCTTTCTTAGTGAATATTAGTCATGTGAATGCCTAATGTTGTTCAAATACAATTAATGCACTGACTCTGCTTTGAACCCATAATTAACATTATTCTCCCTCTCAGATGCCTTGTCAAGATCTTGTGGACTGGGGAAAAGGGCTGTTCTTTCCTAAAAGGTAGTATCACACCTTAACTTATTTATTGCGTGGAAGCTGCATCACAGTTTATACTGCTTTCCTTGATATTCCTGGCTTTTCTACCTATTGCTTTCTTGAGTGCTAAATCACTCTTGAGACTCAGTCAGGGCCATCCACCAAACTCCCTTACCCTAAATAATAACCTCCTACCATTAAACCTGTTTATGGAGCTATGGAATTATGTAAGGTTGAGGAGGGCTGTGCCAAAATTTTCTATGGATTTCTTCTTCATGAAATGATGAAAAACACCTCTCACAAATAACATTTCAGAGGGAATTAAAGAGCTATCTTAGTGATGATGGTATTATATGATTCCTTAGGTTTTGGTGTTTTGGTTTATTTAGTTGCATAGCTGAAAGACATCATGATTCCTTCAGCCTACAGGCTTTTCAAGTACAGATCCATTTTTTTGCCCCTCTTCTGACTTACATTTTAGGTTAGGCAATGTGAAATAGATCTGATAAGCTAGAACATATCTTCTCATCCACTCACCATCTGCACTGAAAGGAATATTTGTGACTAGCAAATGACAGTGGAGTAGCAAGAAAGTCAAAATTTGCTCACTGCAGAAGCAGTGGGGGAGGCCACAGAGCTGAAGGGTGATGAAGAATCAGATGACCCTTGTACATGAAACAGCTGGGGAACAGAAAAAGTAGATGATCTGTTAGAATGATGATTCTTCCTAAGTAATTTATTCAAACTTCTGCTCTTCTACTGTCTGCAAAATGCAGACAGTAATAAGCAATAATAAAAAAATTCCCTTTCAGGTTTTCAGGGGAATTCTTTGAAAACACCCCGATAATGTGAATTAACTATATATACATATATATAAAATATTGACAAATTGTATAAGTAAATGCTTAACTTGCATACACATGGTTTCAGTTTGGAGTTTGTTTCTCCTTTCTGTTGCTCCCGTGTTAAACCAGGAGGATTTTGCATCAAGCTAGTTGAATCACAAAGCTGAATACTGAAATAAATGAGAGAAGAACCAGGTCCTACATTCATGTACTTTGACTACTTAAGATTAACTCTTCACAGAAGGTGATCCCAAAAGAAATTCAAACAAGTTCTGCTTGAGATTAGTTTTCAGACTCAAATGAATTCTGACAATTCACTATTGCTTCAGCTCTCCTTCTAGCAACTAAGTGATAGTGACATTTATATTAAGGTCACCTAATGTTTCTCATTAAAATCTCTCATATCTTAGCTATCAGTGGCTTATATTTTTTGGCAAAGCTTGTCACTCATGATAAAATATCCTGCCTTTTATCAAGCTGTTATTTCTCCCTGACACTCCAAAAATTTTTGGTAAGAATAAAATAGCCTCTTTCAATTATGAAGTACAGAATACATGGATAGGCTCGACATCTCTGAATATTTTGTTGTTTAGTTTTGCTTTTTTATTTTATTTGATTTTTTATTTTTATTTTTAATTAGGTTGGGACTTTGGAAACAGATGGTGGATTATGGCAGAAGCAATCGGTGCCCTGTGAGAACATGAAATAGGATCTCATTTTCTTTTGTGCTTTAGTTTGCTTCAAATTCAAAACAATAGGTTAATGGAACAGCCTCCGGGGTGAAGGAAATACTTAAAGCTAATATAGTAATAAAAACTTTCCTCCAATGTGAGAAGAGGCTGTTGATTTATAATATTACCAAAGGTGAACTGCACTCTACATGTTATTGAAGATCTGTCTATCTGTAATTCCTTTTTTTTTATTTTATTATGTGCATTAGGCGACTGGTATTTCCAGTTCTAAAGAACTGACTTTTGTGTAACCATTTTTATACACAAATTATTTAGAAATGCAAACACTTCCCTCGTGTCAACTGACATGCAAGATCAATGTAATTAATAATCCATTATCACAAAACTGTTTAAACCAGATGGGACAGTAGTGTAGAAATAAACACCTATTTATTTTTTGAATTAGTATGAAGTCATTCTGCTCAGCAATTTTAATTATATATGCTGCTATAAGTGCTATATTCCTGTGCTTTCTAAGAAGCTTTTCTGAAAAGCCACAGAAAATGGTATCATTTTCCTTCTATTTCATGTGGGGATTTTTTTCCTAATTGTGTTGTGCAAGATAAGAAAAGAATTTGGAAGTAGGCTGAGAGAAAAAGATGTTATATCTTTCAGTGATATTGTTGATTTATATATCCCTATATAAGGAAAGTAAGTTTATCTCTCTTCGTCATCCATTACTTCATCGCCATTGTAGAGTTGTCCATCATATTCCATTGATCTTTACATGTCAAGCAACTCCTGACTGAAAATAACATATGATCACATACTGTGGACTGATCCCTGCTACATAAAGGTGGGATTTGTGAGCAAAGGGAGAGGACTTCCAGGAGGGCTGGGCACTGGACAATGCACTGCTTAGCAGCATCCTGTAATTTCTCTATTAGAGTTGTACATGGAACAGATAGAGTGCATAGTTCATAGGCTTTTCCTCTGTGAGGGAAGTAAAAGCTTATAGTGGCAAGGTTACTTAATAATTCTAGTTGAGCCACTATGTATTGACTTCTGAGAGTAAGAGGGTAAGGGCGTTGGACTACAGGTCTCCAGAGGTCCCTTCCAGCCTCAACTGTTCTGTGCTTCTCTGATACAAATAGTAGTTTGTAATGCCCATCCATGCTTCAGCCATAAGCTTCTTTCAAGAATCAGGATTTCTGCATTTGCTTGTCCATCCTCTATTTCACAGAATACCAAATCAAGGACTAATAATGTATGCAAGGCAGTGGTGCTGGAAAATTGAGGTGTTGCAGAAACACATAGCAGGCTATTTTGATTCACTCCAACTGTCAGAATAAACTGATGGGAGAACTCTTTCATACAGGCTGAAAACAGACTAGCTCTGTGAATTGCTAAAAAGCAACAAGAATACAGAGATTCCTAGGGCATTCAAATGAGGCTCTGATCCTGGCTTTGCCAGTCATGCACAGCAAATGGGTACATGGGCTGACTTTTCTGAGCCAGTTCATGTCATAAAACATATTGTCCTTTGCAGAATCCCTTTCTGTCTGGCTCAGAAGTAATATAAAATAATTCCTATGGTGCTCCATGCTGCTGCAGTTATCTTGGGTGTGTCTGCACACAATATTATGCAGAACAGGCCTTCATTAATAAAATGGTACAGTGAAATATTATCATTCATCTCCTTCAAAGTATAAACCCCACTTCTTGGGATGCAGAATAAGAAATTTTACTTGTATCAAGCCAGATGGGGAATTATTAATACTATGAGTGTGATTCTCCAAAATGATAATACTCTCAGTAATAAAAGTTGGATTAAAACTGTCTCACCAGATCCAATACCTTCTTAAAATTTTGTGTGCATAGCTGTTTTCAATATTTTCTGATCAGCTTTCCTAAGGCCATGTAGCACATAAGAGGCATACAAGTTTCAGAGAAAATATAGACTTCATACAAACTTCATAGAAAATTCTTCTGATTTCAAAACATATGATTTTGCCAGATTTCCAAAGTCCAAATGCACAATATTAAATCAGTGCTATAAAGAAAACATATAGAGAGGAAAACTGCATGAGGCTTATAAATCAATTCTCAAATCTTATGCTCTTGTTTCAACCACAGTAGCTTCCTTTCAGTACTTACTACTTCAATAAATAGAAATTATATTTCCTTACTCTATCTGCATTTAACATTTTAATACACCAAACAGTAAGCATTAGAAGAACATTTGAGAATTATACATGAATATTTTTACTTTATTAGGGTCTGCAACTAGGAACTGGGAAATATAGCCTCACAGACTTGTGCAAAGCCCTGAACAAATTTGAATGCAGTAGGCTGCTATAGATATAAAATATTAATATGATTTATCATGTTTTTAAAGTGAGAACAGAGGCTTGTGAATTTGGTAAGCAAGGAAATAATAGTTCATTTATTACTTTCTGTACAGAGTCTTCTTCAAGCAGAAATCTGGGACATATGTCTTAGGGTGAAAAACCTAGCTCTAAAATCCTCTACCATTATGATTCCCAATTAGATTTGTTTACATCTGCAGGCTTATTTTAAATGTGGAGCTAACTTTCCTAAAAAATTAATATATATAAAATATAAGCCATTTGGAAATTTTAAATGGAAGCCAAGGTATTATATTTTGCTTGAGATATTGTTCCTTCAATTTAAGACCTAAAAAGCACAATGCCATAATAAAAATGATCAAATGCTGTTTCCAGTCTTCCTTTCTATCCTCAACCGATGTGCTGTTTTCTCACTGAAGTATGTGATCAGTTCAACAGCACAGAAATGTTGGGAGATGCTCCAGTCCCTTAATCATTTTTGTGTCTTTTTGCTGGTCTCTCTCCATTATGTTCATGTTTCTCTTGGACAAAGCACTCCAGGTGTGACCTCACCAGTGCTGAGGACATACAAAGGATCACCTCCCATGACCTGCTGGCAGTACTTTGTCTATTCCAGAACACTATACCATTATCCTTCTTTGCAACAATGGCACATTGATGGTTCATGTTCAGCTCAGTGTCCACCAGGATCCTCAAGGTCTTTATTGCCAAGCTCTTTTCCAGCTGGCCAGCCCACAGCATGTCCTGGTTCCTGGGGTTGTTCCTCCCTAGGTGCAGGACTCTACACTTCCCTCTCTGTGTGTTTTTTTGGTCCCCTTTCTCCAGCCTGTCAAGGTTCCTCACAATGGCTGCATGACCCTCTGGTGCATCAATCACTCCTCACAGTTTGGTGTCATCAGCAAACTGGCTGCATGTACACTCTTCCCCCTGGGGTACACTGCCAGTTGCTGTGTAGGGCTCCAACTAGACTCCATGCCAAAGATCACCACCCTCTGGGCCTGGCCATTCAGTTGGTTTTCAATCCACCTCAGAATATAATCCTGATATGGGTGAATTTTTATATTGGGTCCTCTCAGTGCTGTGCTTTGCATTGATTGCTAGTAAGGTGTCGATAACACACCACTGTTTTGGCTAGGGCTGAGCAGTGCTGGCACAGTATCAGCACTTTCTCTCCAACATTCTGCCCCATCAGCAGGCTGGGGGTGGGCAAGATGCTGGGAGGGGATACAACTATGCTGGCTGACCCAAATTAGCCAAAGGGATATTCCATACCATATGATATTAGCTCATATAAAAGGTAAGAAAAGGAGGAGGAAGGGGGGGCATTCATTATTTACAATGTTTGCCTCCAGGAGAAACCTGTACAGGTGCTGAAGCCCTGCTTCCCAGGAAGTGGCTGGACATCACTTGCTGATGGGAAGTAGAGAATAAAACTATTTTTCTCTTCCTTTGCTTGTGAACATACAAATATTTGCTTTGCTGGAGTAAACTGCCTTATCTCAGCCTATGAGCTGTTTTCCATCTTATTGTCTCCCCCTGTCCAGCTGAGAATGGGGTGTGCTGGAGCAGCTTGGTGGGCTCCTGCAGTCCAGACCAGGCTAATCCACCACAAATGAAACCATCAAGGCACTTACAATTTATCATTTCTGGAATAATTTATCATTAGTGCAAATTCAAAAGCAGTGGACATATCCATGTATTTAGTTAAGCATTTGCATAAGTGTTTTTCTGAATGTAAGTCTCAGCCTGGATATTGAAATTTCAATTTCTCTATTGTTTTATTGATTTTACTGATCTATAACTCCTCATTATTAGTGGCACCTAATAAAGCACATACTTTAAAGGAGAATTAGGTCTTCAATACAGATATCTTTTTATTTTATAGAAAAAAATATAAGAAAGTTATCTAGTTGAAATTCCCTAATCTACACATAACTATCACAAAACATCATCTTGTATATGTTGATTGCTTATGTGATACTAATCTATATTCATAGCTGTATACTGTTTTAAACTAAAGTGGAAATAGTAGAATAACCTAATAAAACCTTTTACTTAAAATGTTAAATCCTGTAATTTTGTATGTTCAATTTCCAACATGCAGATTGTGAATGACATGACATTCAGGAGGTCTTCTGACATTTCCGGAGGAATTTATAAATGTTAAATAGAGATCACGAGGAAGAGCAAAACATCACATTGGGCACAGCATATTAGTCAGTGTTCTTGCCCATGGCTTGGAGAACAATATCTTTCTCAGTTCTAACAGATGTCTTGCATAATAGCACTCAATCTTAATTGAAGACAACAAATGATAACCTATCTACTGCTTCCTACAGTATTATTTCTCAAACCTGTTCATCATAACCTATTATTTTGAATGTCCTCATAATCTCCCTCCTACCTCTGGCTAGTTTTTAGTCTCTTTCTCATTCCAAATTCCACTTCTGGTTCTCTCCTCTTCTCTCTCCTTCTCTCTTCCTTCCCATGCTCCACTGTTCCAAGTCTTTGCATTCAAGTCTCTGTGAAAATTTTTCTTCTCATTATTCCTTCTGGCTATTTTGCCGTGACTTTTAATACTTAAGTACAATTTTTCTGGCTCTTGGATGTGATAGGGGAAGACAGTCTCTGCCTTTGGTGCTGTTTTTTCTTGAGAAAAGCAGAATTTAACATGGTTACTTTTTTTTTTGAGAAAAGCAGAATTTAACATGGTTAGTTAGCAGGGCATGTATAAAAGTACCATTCTAAGCAAAGCCTTCATTTTGTTTTCTGTTTTTCACAACATGTTGTTCAAAATCTGTGTAGTCAGTCAGTGAAAGAGTTAAATTCTGGCTTGACAGAAGCATCTGTCAAAGATGAACACGGTGTGTGACTAGAACAGCTACTTTTATGATAAACAAGTGTGTTTTCCCCAAGAATAATAAAAAAAATTGGATGATATGATCTGGTACTGTATCACATTGCGCTCAAATCTAGATGGTGGTCTCATGTGGCTGTCCCTCACACCAAATGCCTTTGTCACAGCAGTGCAACAGAAGGAAAGTTGAATGCTGCAAAATGACCTGCCTAAGCAATCTTTATAACCTTGGATGTCTTTGAATATAAACAAATACAGTGGGGACTGCAAGATACCTGTTCACTGCAAAAATCTTATTTAATCAATGGCTGAAGACAGATATCCATTTCCTTATATGTATTATCATCTATGACATATAAAAGAAATACTATAGCTGTAAATTGCTAAGTCTCTGTAAAAGATGTGCAAACTCCGTGTTTTAAATTGTTTAAGCAGTCAAATTTAGGTCAAAATATATCTGACAGAAATCATCTCTCTGCCACATTCCAAAACCCAAAGAAAGTGAAAAGACATCACTGGGAAAGGTCATAAACAATTTGTTACGGAATATGGGCAAGAGTTTGTACTGCCCTCTAATCACTTTCCCAAACAATGAAACAACATTTACAATATTTTAGTTGGAATGTGGAAATCCAGTATAAATAATCCTAGCCTGAACGACATAAACTTGGCAAGAGCAAGATTCAGTTTAAACCAAGGTCTATACAATATCATCTATATGACACACTCTTAGTGACTTTAACAACATGGTCAGGCCAGGTTATTGCTGGAATATAACATAGATTTGCAAATAAAAGTAACTGAAATTTTAAACATGGGTCAATGAGGTGTCCCATAAGAATGCAAATATAATAACTAGAAGTAAGATCTCTGAAGTTGATTTTTGCTGTCCAAAGGGCAACTTCGAACCATATTTCCAACTTGAACTGAGAGCTATTCTATAGGTTAGTCTTGAAATTAAAACCGTAATAAGTAATAAGCAGAGTAAATGGCACAGCATGAGTAACTTTTTCTGCAATAAAATTCTGAGAAAATATAGCATTTAGTTACTAAATTTTTTCTGTCATGTTTCAAAACCACATTTTCATGAAATTTTTGTCAAATGTTTATTAAGAAATCTGTGGAGTTCTAATCCTTTCATCTCTAGTAGCTTTTCAGATTAGAAAGACTATTATCTTTGCATTTTCTATGACATGAGATGTGTCTCTTGGCCCTAACTGCCTTCTCTAGTTCAGCATGTAATTTTTCTTCCCACTTCATTTTTATATTCCATATTTTCCTCCCCATTTGAACTCTCTGGCCATAGCCCTTCCAGCATTTCAGGTAATTTTTCTGTTATGCTCTTAATAATAATCCAAAATGCCAATATCAGAAATCAAGGACAATAATTTTTAGTATCAATCTTGATCATCTTAATAATAAGCATTTCTGCCAAGATGTTGTTTCAGGATGAGAAAGTTCAAGTGCCAAGAGATAATGGCTTATGATATAAATGACCCCTCAGTTTAACAAGAATTTTATCAGATTGTAACAGTCTTTTTCATGCTTGATTTCTCCTGTAATCAAAGTACCCTGAAGGAAACACCACATTTTGTTCTGCACTAACAAAAGGATGATAAAAACAAATCAGAGAAAAGGAAAAGGCAGCACAAAGCAAACTTTGATGCATTATATTTAGAGATGTCTATTTCAGTTTTTCAGATAACCTCCATTCATCTTTCTCAACTGTTTTGGAAAAGGGAAATTCATGATTTGCACACTTTTGCTCCAGTCTGGAACAGTCACAGAGTGTTGTAGTTTGCTACCAGAAACATGCTCACCAGAGAAGGCTGGTGCTGCATGGCTGTAAGGTAAAGGGATCCATGTTTTCAAGGATCTAATGTACTGGTGTAACTGTAAAAAATGATAAAAAATTTACTTTGAAGGAGGTAAATATCATCATGTGTTACTGTGTTTCTTATTGGAAGTCTGCACAAAGATATAAGCATTTTGAAAGCATTTATCCTTAATGGACCATTGATATTTCTGCAATGACCTTTGTGCAATCCATTACCGCTAATGGGGTTGCAACACGTTAACCTAAACCTAAACTTGAGGCAGTGTGAAAAGGAAGATTTCACTCTTTTCTCTTTTTTTCTTTCTCACTTAACAAGATATCATAGCAACCTAATCTAGTGTCACTAGTTCCAGTGAAGTAGGTTTTGATTCTTAGCAGTTTGATAGATGAAACGAAAGAAATCTGCGTAACTGTCATTCTGAACAATTTTGTGATTTCAAAAGAATGCTTTTATACATAAATTACCAAGGAAGTATGTTTCTCCAAAGAGCATCTCAACTCTGAAATGGATAAATGATATATGTAATTAAACAACTTATTACCTTAAAAAGTGGTTTTACGTTGAGACGTTTATGGATATTGGCTGAACTTAATGACTTGTTTCAAACTACTAAAAAGAAGACAAACTTCAGAGTAACTGATATTCTTTGCTTTAAAATGTTCCTTAAAGTAAGGCATGTTGAATCAAGCTCCTGAATACAGAATCACAGAACAGTTAGGGTTGGAAGGGACCTCTGGAGATTATCTAGTCCAACACCCCTGTCAAGGCAGGGTCACCTGTGATACAGGATCTTGTCCAGGTGAGTTCTGAATGTCACCAGAGAGGGAGACTTTATGACCTCCCTGGGCAGCCTGTTCCAATGCTCTGCCATCCTCAACACAAACAAGTTCTTACTTGCGTTTAGGTGGAACCTCTTGTGTTTTAGTTTATGGCCATTTCTCCTCGTCCTGTCTCTGGGCACCACTGAAAAGAGTCTGACACCATCCCCTTGACACCTGCCTATGATATATTTATATGCATTAATGAGATCCCATCTGAGTCTTCTCTTCTCTAGACTAAACAGTCCCAACTCCTGCAATCTTTCCTCATAAGAGAGATGCTCCAGACTCTTAATCATCTTTGTGGCTCTCCACTGAACCCTATTCAGTAGCTCCTTGTCTTTCTTGAATTGTGGAGACCAGAAGTGAACACAACACTCCAGGTATACCCTAAGGGTGTAGACATTTTTCAGAAAATATAATGGGAAATGATATATATCCACCTCACTTGTTATTGAGACCATATTCAAAACATACACCTTTGCATTTACTGAATATTCCAGAAGTAAAAAAGCTAATTATGGGAGTAATGTCACTTTGATTGACTGAGACAGTTCTGCATTTTCACAGTACTACCACTGATTAAAGCAAAACAAAACAAAACTCTAAAAAAATTCACATATTTGGGAAAATTTCTGAGGAGCTCCAGAAGCAAGATGCAATTGCATAAATAATTATGAATAGGTTGTCCATCTCTGTCACCATGTTTTGGGAGCACCATTTCGACATGAACTATTGCATGATATTATATAGCCAGTGACAGAAACAAAAAGGCTGCTTTTGATCTTACTTTCAGAAGCCTGACCTGGAAATAAGGGATTAAAATGGTTAAACCAGCAGAAATGTCAAAGTAGGCTTGGAGTGATTGACAGCCAGTGTGCCACAAATCAAGCCGACATTTTGTATTTGCTTATTTCAACAGAGAATCTTCTCAAAGGTATACAATAATCACATGACATGCATGATATTCACAACATAACATTGAAATTTATTTATGTACAGTTCTAATAATCTTGTTTCCCTGGACACTTCGAGAGCATGTAGAGGTCCATGTTACTAGCAGTGTCTCTGAATTATAGTTACTGCAGTAAATGAGAATGAATAATAAGCAAGCTTTTCTATCATAGATTTTGATCATCTGATGTAGCTCTCTTCTCATAAGGGGAACAAAGAGAATAAAACACTGTGCTAGCTACAAGCTGCAAGGGTTTTGTGAATCTGCACAAGAGCCTGCACAGTTCAATATGCTGATAAACGACCTAGAAGAAGGAGTGAATAAAATGATCATGTGTCTTACAAAGGACATAGTATTATTCAGGATAGTCAAGTTTAAAGTGGACTGAAGATTTCAGAAGATTCTCATGATACCGACTGGCAAAATGAGGAGACAAAACTCATTGTTAAGAAGTGTACTTGAATAAATGTATTCTAATAGATCTGTGCAGTGATAAGTTCTTAGTTATTATGCTGTTGTCAGATCTCCAAGAATATCAGCTCAGTGTTGCATGGCAGTCCAAATGGCAAATAGATTATGAGAAGTTCTTAAAAAAGGAAAGGATAAATAGAAAATATCATGTTTCTCCAGTGTAAATGCATGGTACACCCTTTCCTTTAATGTTATATGTGATCTTTAACAAGATACACAGAAACATAAAAGGGGATAAAAGAGGAAAATATACAGAATCATAGCTACTGTGAAAATTCTGGAGCCCTTTTCAACATGGAAAACAGGAGGATGGCTAAAACATCAAGAATAATATAGGAAATATGGTTTGTAAGATTCCCTATAAAAGATAAAAGATATCTGCTTATTTCCAGGAATTGGACTTGAGATCCTTGGCTCCCTTCCAACTCAAGCTATTCTATTCTATTCTATTCTATTTTCTATTCTATTCTATTCTATTCTATTCTCTTCTCTTCTCATAATTAAATTAATGCAAAATAGGGTGGCTTTTTTTGTTTTTCTTTAATGTTGTCACATGAATAGAAAATCAGAGTTTCTGACAGGGGTCTAGACTGTGATGTGGCAAAATTAGTGCTTATTGTGTTTAGGGAATCACTACAGAATGAGTTTTCTCTTTTTTTGTCTCCATTAAGTGGGTTTAAAATAATGGAAATTACCACATGCAGAAAGAAGAAATTCAGAACAGGAGAGAATTGTCTTAGTCATGGAAGTCATCGTGGCACAGTTTTGGGATTAAAAAAGAAACAAAATCAAATACAGTTCTGTGGAAGGGAAGGAGAAGAAAATATCCATTAATGTAGATAGAATCTTAAAGAAAGTCAAAGATGTGAGTTGAGCTAGAAAGTCTTCAGGATTGAGAAAGTAAGCCATGGGATTGATAAACAATCCAATTAGGCTAGAAAACATAACTTCAGTTCTTATCAGAGTAGTCCAGAAACTGTATTAAAACTTAGGCAAAGAAATGTGTAGTGTTTGCTTAGTTTTGTTTTAATCTATGTGTCTCATGCATGAGATAGTCCATTGCTTTGGAATTCATATCAATGATAATAAAACTGTGCAAGCACAGGCCTGGAAGACTAAACAAAACCAGTGATTTCAACAGTTATGGAATGTTGCAAACTCAGTGACAACATTCAAGCTCTTGGAGACAGGAGATCTACACCTAAAAAAATATGCTTACTGTTTCTAGAGACCTATGACCTCAACACATATTGACCCCACTGGACTGACTAACAGGGCAATTCTATGAGGGTATATAATGACAACTTGGATTGGAACATCTCTCTGATTAAGCAAAAACTAAACTAGTATGACAAAACCCAAAGAAGTTTGCATGCAGTCTATTATGTCAAGTTAAAAGAAGTTCTGTTATTTCAGTTATACAATTCCATTATCCATTGTCATAGATACATTAACTATATCTATGTTAAACAGAAACATTATATATATTATCCAGCTTCATTTCTATTGCATCACTTCCAAAAAAACCCCAAACTCCAATGAACAAAAATATCCGCTATACTGACATTAGAGGGAAAAAGAGCAAATATGACATTTGTTTTCCTCAGACACATACTTTGTAGTGTCTTTTAACCCAATTTGCCCAGTTTCTAAATGGCAAGCGTTGATCCATATATTATTAGAAACCATGACCTCACCCATATTTCAGCCCAGTGGCTTACAACGAGCAAGCCAAGTAATTGAATCCAATCTCAGTGGCAAAACCACATTAAGAACATTAGAAAAGCTGACCCCTTCTCTTCACTCTCACCTCAGCAGTCTATAAAATTTACAGAAAAGCTCATCAGCTTCTGCAATGCATTCCTCAAGGAGCACAAGGGTTGATGAACTCTGTCTGTAGCTACTAGATGAATGCTACACTACTCTCCATGAGAGCTCCTCTCCTCTGTCCTACTTGTTGAAGCATGCAACCAGCCTTACCCTGCAGGGGTTTATGATGCAATTGAACCACTGTTGCATAGTGGAACATTTTCAAGACATGAAGTACAGCCTTAAAAGGGGGGAAAAATCCAAATAAAAATCCCTTGGTTCAGGAAGATTAGAAAAATTCAAGCTGAATTCACTTACTTTTCATGGTGTATGTGGAACGCAGGCAGGCATTCAATAAAAGCTCCATACAGTTAATGTGGGATGAAAAACATAAAGGAACTCAATTTTTATAAAGGAATAACAAAGGTTAGACAACCTTTTTATTAATATTTCTTTGCATCTACTGTGAACAATGGCTCCATGCACATCCCTATAATACTAGTTAAGTTTTATTGGGATATTCCAAAAGGGTATCTACGCTGTTGAGCTACATGTATTTTAAAAGGACATGATACTAAGTAAAATACTTGTATATAGTTAACATTTTCTTCCCAATAATTGCTGGGAGTGAAGAATTAATAGAGCAAAAGTCAGAAATCTTTTGGAAGGACCTGTTTTGTTCTCTCCAGATCATAAGGATTCCTAAACAGTGTCTTCAGTGTGTGAGTGTGGGGAGACAGGGAGAGAGGAGACTCCTGCTTTTTTTTTTCTCTCAGAAATAATAGCAACTTCTCTATTCAACAGGGATTGGTGCATATATATCCATGAAGGAATCTAATGTAACCTGCTTTTCCCACCCCTGTATTTTCTTTTTTATTGTCAGACCCATATTCTTATATCTCTAATTCACTCTAAAATCACTCCCCCCAAGCACATGCTCACATACATTGCCACCAGACATAAGAGTTGTTCCTGACCACAGCTGGAGCAGGATCAGGAGCTACTAGTATTTACATATGACAGAAAGTTACATCTAATTGGGTAGACATCATTAACTGCCCAGTAAACCCCTTTGGTCAAGTGCTCTGGTCTGTGCCTTCCCTACAAATGGGTGGTGAGGCATTAGCTTGGTAAACGGTATGAATGTATTTGATGTTGATGAAAGGCTCTATTTTCTTATTTTCTCTGCTTGTGGTTTTATGGGTTTCTTTGAGAAACAGCCAGGTAGATGAGCTGGTAATTACTGTGAGAGACAAAGGCTAATTGCCCAATTAGCCTTAGGAGGGCAGCTGGGAAATGTATTGTCCAGAGCCAATTGGAACCAGTTTGTGTTTAAGAACAGATTCTGGGTTATAATGCTGGATAAATGCCCTTCCCTTGAAAAAAGTTCCTTCAAGTTGCAATAAAATCCATCTCTTTAAAACACAAAACCAAAACCCCAAAACTTTAAAACCTGCACAAAACTAAACCCATTGTATTTTTCATAGGTCTTTTATTCATCTGTGTTGGGTTGACCCTGGCTGGATGCCAGGCGCCTAGACAAGCCACTCCATCACTCCTCTCCTCAACTGGGCAAGGCAGAGAAAATACAACAAAAGGCTAGTGGGTCAAGATAGGGGCAGGTAGAGATCATTCACCAGTTACCATCATGGGCAAAACAAACTCAACCTGGAGGGAAAATAAATTTAATTTATTACCAACCAAGTCAGGAATGAGTAGGGGAATGAAAAATAATATCAAATCTAAAAACACCTTCCCCCCACCCCTGCCTTCTTCCCAGTCTCAACTTTAGTCCAGATTTTCTCTACAACAGTGCAAGAAGATGGGGAATGGGGGTTGCAGTCAGTTCATGACATTGTCTCTGCTGCTTCTTCCTCCTCAGGTCTTCCCAGTCTCAACTTTAGTCCAGATTTTCTCTACAACAGTGCAAGAAGATGGGGAATGGGGGTTGCAGTCAGTTCATGACATTGTCTCTGCTGCTTCTTCCTCCTCAGGGGGAGGATTTCTCACAGTTTTCCTCTCTTCAGTGTGTGGTCCTTCTCACAGGAGACAGTCCTCCACAAATTTCTCCAACGTGAGTCCTTCTGACAGGCACTTTCATGAACTGCTCCAGCATTGGTCTCTTTCACAGGGCACAGTTCTCAAAAACCAGCCTGCTCCAGCATGGGTCCCCAGCAGGTCACAGGTTCTGCCAGCAAATGTACTCCAGTGTGTGATTGCCAAGAGATCATAGCCTCCTTTTGCCAACCACCTGCTCTGGTGTGGGATCCTCCAGGGGCTTCAAGTAGATATCTGCTCCACCATGGACCTTCATGCAGGAGGACAGCCTGACTCACCATGGACTACAAGGGAATCTCTGCTCTGGTGCCAGGAGCAGCTCCTCCTACTCCTTCACTGGCCTTGGTCTCTGCAGGGCAGTTTCTCTCACGTATTCTTACTTCTCACACTGCTGTTCTGCAGCAGGTTGTTTTTTTCTTTCCTCTTCTTTAATCTGTTATGCCAGAAGTGCTACCACTGTCACTGATGGGCTCTGCCTTGGCTGATGGCAGATTTGTTTTGTAGCCATCTGGCATTGGCTCTGTTGGACATGGGGGAAGCTTCTGGAGCTTCTCACAGAAGCCACCCCTGTAGCCCCCTTGCTACCTAAACTTTGGCATGCAAACCCAATACACCATGCTACATGCTATGTTATTAAACTATCCCCTTCACTATTGAACCAAAATTGCACTTTTATGAAAAAGTCAAAATGCACCTACCTCAATGTTTTAATAATAATGAAGAAGTTGCCTTTGAACTTAAGTCCTGATTGCTCCTCCATGTAACACTTTGTGGAGCACCCTGAGAACATGCAGCCTGGATGTGTTTCAGATTAAACTGAATCGAAAGCTGAACTACAGAATTGTGTTTAATACTCTCCAACTGCTAACAGGCATTCAACCTCAAGGCCAGACCAGAGATACTGTGAAATAAAAGCTTTATAAATGTATGTACTGTGAACACCAAGTCCTCCACAACAATTGTTTTGCTGCACAAATCTAAGTGTACATTTAAGAGTAAATGGTGTTGCTATTTGCCAATGTATACATAACATCAGATGCACTGAATTGGTTTCATGTTCTTAATTGTCCTCTAGAGTAATCCTTTATTTCTATTGAGAGCAGGTACTACAAAGGGACATCAATCTTAGTAGGCTAAAATAAACCTTTGTGACTGTTTCCATTATTTTTCTTCCTTAAACATAAACTTCTAAGTTTTAGGAAGTTTTATTTCTTTTCATAATGATTTTCATCACCACGTTTTCTAATGCTGCTAATTATACATTAATGCATTGTTAAATTACTACAGCATATATATATATATAGATACAGATATGTGTGTGTGTATTTTATATATGCAGTACAGCAGACATACCAAGATTATTTTATACTTTCAAGCTCTTTTTTTACAAATTTCAGCAAGAAACTCCAGCACATATTTTTTCTGGTGAGAATAAGAGAGACACACAAGGTGAAAACAGAATGGTAGAAGCTCAGTAGTTAAGCCCTAAGATATTATTTTTTTGGTGGTAAGTTTAAACAAAAAATATTTGCCAGCCTACTATGCATTTTTTAATCGGGTTTGCAAGAACACACTACTAAATTTTATTAGATAGTTACTTTTTACATTGCCAGCAGGAAATCTTTATGAAATATTACAATAAAAGCATGTTTCTTCAAGAAGCAGTAATGTAATAAAATGCATCACTAGTTTTGATTGCATTGATAGCTTGTAGGAAGAAAAGTCCCTTTAGGGAGATGTGCTTTGTGTTCATAAGGAATAGGAAAGACTATTTTGCAGTGCATTAAAACCATGGGAACCATTAGGTTTGTATAATAAAAATCTTGTAAACACTGATAGTTTTATGGTTAGTCTTTTCAACAGCTGTTTTCTATAAGAATCTTTGGGTGCTTGAAGTCATAACATTTTTCAAAAGGACCATATTAGCTATTTATTAACCCAATCTATATTTTCACACCCCTAACTTGGATAACCGTGAATAGTGTTTCAATTTCAATCAATTGTAATAAAAAGTTATTTTCAATTTTGTGTAATAAGAAACAATTTTGGGGGGTCCATTGACTTTAGAGCATGGATATTATTTTCTAGCAAGGGTACAGAAACAAAGAGCTCTTCAGAGAGAAGCAGAATGTGAAAAAAACTTTAAACAAGCAGAAAGAAATTCAGTGTCATCTGAAAGGAGATATACATGATTGCTCAAGACAGTGGGGCAGATTAAATGCAGATGGATGCAGATAAAATAAATTGTGTCACAGTTGTGTTTAAAGTCTCTTACTGTCCATCTGCAATAATTCCTGTAAGTATATGGACTCAAGTTGAAGGGCAATATTCAATTTATCTGGAAATAGTTACCTGATTTCGATAGAAGCTCAAAGGCATCTTTGTCACAGACATCTGTGTGATGGGTTTAAATGGTATTAGAGGGATGCAACAATTGTATTGGAGAGAAGACAGAAATTTATGAAAAACTTCAGAAGAAATCTAACTCAATGGTTTCAGTCAATTCACTCAAGAGTGAAACTCCACAATGGGACTGCAAGGACATAGCTGGAGGAATGGTCACATTTTCATATATTTAAACGATTATTGACAGTTTTATGAATTTTATTATTTTCTTCCTTTTGCCCAAAGAATGAAATCTAAAGTAAAACCATTAAGGAAAAAGAAAAATCCTCCCTATTATTCACAGCAAAGGTGGATCAGCAATAATTACATGGAATACAAGTGACTGAAGTTCCTCTGTAGAAAAAAACTGCAATTTTGGTCTGTATTAACTCTCATTAGCCAATGAATATGTTTAAGTTCTGAAGTCATAAACATTTCTTTTCCTAACTTTTCCCAGAGTAAACATTAATTTAGTTTAACTGTTTAAATCATTCCACCTAGACCTTCCTTGGTCCTTGTGCCTTCACTAGGTACAAATATACAGTCTCATCTCTCTACTACATGCAACATTATGCTAATTTCCTTCAAAAAAAGAAAAAGGGCAAAAATCCAATCAAGCAACCAAAACCAAAACAAATCAAAATCCTTAGAAAAACAAAGCAAAAAGAGAGGTGTTTATATGATGGCCAGGAAGTTCTCCAAAAGAAAAAGAGATTCAGGTGCTGAGGTTGCTTAATGAAATGCATTTGTAGAAATTCTGTCTAATCTCTAGCAGCTAATCCCACTGGTGTCTGCTCAAGATCTAAAGCTGATAGTAGCCAGGTCCTGATACACCAGCTTTCATCTCTTTTTTTGTAAATTTTTTTTCAGCAACCACCATATAAAAAAAGAAGTTTTCTCTTCCTGCTCTTTAAAAAGTCATAGAAACAAACAAAATGCGAATGAAGTACCTACACCAATTTTTAAAAGAAAGGACAGAGAGAGAAAGGAGTTGTATAAAAATATTTCAAAGTTTGTTTACTAAGAAGGTGTTTTTTGGAATCCTAGTAAAGAAACTAAAAGTCTTCAGTGAAGAGGACAGTAAATTAACTTTGCTTACAGACTTGTTGAATGACAGCATAGGAAAATTCCTCTTGGGAAAGAAGCTGTCTGGAGATTGCACCTTTTCTCCCAGGTGCTGAGAAAACCTTTGCTCCACAGTATCTCAGCTATCAATATGGACAATTAATGCCTCCAGCCCAATTAAAGCTTTTGAATGGCCCAAGGGGAGTATTCACCCAAGTTTCAAACCAGAGGAACACATGGAATCTCCTTCTGGAGATGTTCAAAAGCACCAGCTTGTTCAGGTAATACAGTGTCCAAATTTTCACTGGACACCAAGACTGCAGGTGTAACTTGACTGTTCAACAAACATAAACTCAAATGAGCTTGAGTAATTTTACCTGAAAACTTGACAGCAATACAAATCCTCAAGGCTTAGATTTTACTATTGTAGATAAAAATAACTTAAAATGTGTGAGATCATTAATTTCAAAATCACAGTTTTATTACAGCTACTTCCCTTTTTCTCCCCTCTTTTCATTCACCTCCCCATTTCTTCAAGTCTCTACTAATTTACTCTCATTGAAGATTAAATGCTGTTTTTCACCATGTTCTCATTTTAAACCTTAAATTCTAATGCAGCTAAAAGGAGACTTCATGCAGCAAGCCCCAAATAAAACATTCACTCTATTTGCTGGTGTTTCAAGCATTAAATTAACATTCTTGAAGTTCATTCATTAAGTCCCTAACTTGTAATTAGGATTCAGGCCATGCTTCTGATTAGACAGGAAAAAGAAATCAGCCTACAGAGAAAGGCAGCTTTTCATTTGAATCCAATCAGGGAGAGCAAACACACTCCAAAAAGGGTTTCTGTGCTATATAGATATAATTATCATGAAGGAAAAGGGAAAAGGAACTTGGAACCTTAATGAACATGAAATAGGGTGTTTTAGCCTTGAGAAGTCCCTGCAGCAATGTTACTCTTCTTAATATCAATCCTATTGACCAAAACTTGGCAATAGACGACAAAAAAGTTATTCCATAATTAATCTGGTGTGCTTCATTATATTCTAAAATGTCTGAGCTGATTTATTACAGCTGCTAGATCCATGCAAATGAAGGGCAAGATGGTATTTGCTGCTAACATGCAGGCAAGCAACAAGATCATAGCAGCCATGTTAGAAACCAAACCAAACCAAAGCAAACCAAAGCAAACCAAACCAAGCCAAACCAAACCAAACCAATCCAATCCAATCCAATCCAACCATTTTAAGTATTATAGGGATGAAGGATATTATTGGAACAGGAGCCACTAGCACCCTTGGAGGTATGATCACCAAATATGTGCAATACACAGGCATGGAAAAATGAAAATTTGTATTTGCTGCAGGCAATGCTGTCAAACAAAGTTACATCTGAATAGGCAAAATCCTGTTCCAAGATAACATTCCTGGAGTCCTTTGAGCTCTACTGATGTCTGATGGTTGTTGAAGTATTTTTATGTATCGGGTCACTTAAATACTAGATGGTTTTAGTGATCTAATTTTAGACTTCTGGAAATCCTCGTTAGACTATTACAGTGAAGATTGCTCAGCTGCTGTTAGCTTATGAACTGCTCTTTGTCAATATATTTTGTCAATAAACAGCAGGGCTGAGTTAGTTTGATCAGAAGAAGGTGATGTGCAAAACTAAATCTTTGCAGTAGTGACCAAATAACTGTGTCTTGCTTAACATATTTTAAAATATATTAACAGATTTAAAAATAGATATTGGCAATTTCTCTTAGCTAGTTGACTTACTAGCTAAAGTAGTAATTTTTTTATGGGTTGCATATTGCAAACAAAGTAAATATCTTAGATTCTGTGTAACAATTAGTTTTCCCAGCCCTGTTGTCCTTAGGGATTCACCTCTCCTGCCCTCCCCAGGGAACTTCAGAAACATTCTCAAATCCATTCACCACCCTGCTCAGTAGGACTGTAGACATTCAACTGATGTTGATATTATCCTTTCTGAGAAAAACTGCCAACAGATCTGAATAACTAAATAGAGGGATGTGCTAAATAAGACAAAGTGATAATATGGAACATACTCAGATGGGAACTTGGTATAAATGACAGAAAAATACTATTTTGTTTTTCTATTGCAATCATAGACACACCAGAGACATGATCTATTTATGAATGCCAGTATGGAGAAATTATTTGACCATAAAAGAAGAGGGATTGCTCTGTTCTACCTTAGTTTTAAAAATTTTAATTTATGTATTTAGAAGTGAAATTTTTTCTGAAAGCTTAACATTTGTCTGAGAAAGCTTAGGTGGTTTTGGTTTCTATCACTGTTAACATTCAAGCAATTTCAGAAAAAAAAGGAAAAAGTTAAAAGCTGGTTTTGTAAGTTGAGTCTCTTGAAGAAAGAAACTCAGGTAGATAACTATTTGGTTTATTAATTAGTAAAGGTTCTTTTTTTTTCTCTAAAAATACTAGGTTGGTTAATAATTTCTTCAAGGTTACACATTTGTGACTGATACCTTATAGAACTAGAACGTTTGCCTGATAAGCACATATTCCTTCTGGAAGCTACCATGATAAAGACATTGAAGACAGCTCCTAAAGGAATTTCATTGATCATATGAGAGCACATACAATCCTTTGAGAGACAAGGTTACTCACAAGATAGAAGGTAAAATTTAAAAACAATTAAAAAAAAGTGTAATATTTTGAGGTGATCAAGAGATGAGTCCCAAATTTTGTGAAATTTTTCTATATGATGACTGCTAGAAGGACATGTAGTAGCAATTTAAAATCATAGAAGGGCATAAATAGCAAAGAGAAATTATTTAAAGGGAAAAGGAAGAGTAAATATGAGAAATGAAAAGCAATTTCAAAAGGAGAAGGTGATTCATAATTTCAGAAATCAGTTCTGTCTCAGGATCTGTTAAACATATTTCTGGGTGATGAAGCGAAGGAGCCATAGCTTGTGATATTTATGAGACCAGAAAATCTTCTAGGTAGTACTGCATTGGATTAGTGGGGCAAATTAGATGGAAAGTAGCAGAATTCCAGAGACTGGAAATAGGAGAGTTCTGTGATTAATTGCTCAATTTCATTCCCAGCTGAATTCTACTCCAAGTTATATTGAAGCTGAATGATGCACTGTTACTAATTAAAAAAAATCCCAACCTACCAACCAACCAAAGTTTTTAAAATATAGTAAGACATACTAGAACACAGAGATATTTCAGAACAGCACACCACATTTGGTGGGAGAGAGTGGGCACTTAGGTAGGACAAAATTTATATCTCCAGGAATTAATGAATCCATGAGTTCTCTTTTGATTGACAGAGGTCCCTGAGTTCTTGATTATGATTATAATTCTCAAGCCTATCATCAAAGGTTTTACCTGACCCACTGACCTGGGTGATACTGAGGAGCACTACGTTTTAGTCTAAGTATCCTTATCTACTAAAATCATCTTTTCAAGTTGTCTGTGTTTATTACAGAGGCATTTGCACTGAAGTAATCAAGATATATATATTTTTTTAAAACCTTAATGAAAAATTCTTTTCTATCCTGAGAAGGAAAAATCTTAGAGATTTTTCATCTCTATCTTAGAGAAGGAACTCATTGCTGTCAGACCTAGTATGTGTGTCTATCCAGAGGCCTAGTTGAGCAGATCACTATTAAAATAAATGCCTGGAGCAATGTGGAATTTATTGCCTGGAGCAATATGGAATTTATTGCCCAGAACAATCAAGAACATAAAGACAAGCAAACAAGAAAAAAGCAACAGTGGCAACTGGGAAAAATGAAATCCTTGATTAATTTATGTATTAAACCTTGGTATGTTGTTTCTTTTATTGAAGTTTACAGCAGCCTGCTGTAGACATGCTTTGATATAGTGATACCTTTTAGTAGTTCTTTAACCTTCCCAGCAGTATCCATTTCCACTGTTTTATCCCTTTATTTCAGCTGAGCATTCTGAAGTCTTTCATAAAATAGGGTGGCTTTTTTTTGCTTTGCTTTGAAAACAAGGCTATTTTTGGCCCTAAGCATGTATTTGATCAGGCCGAGCCTGTCAGTACAAATTTAGCAATCCAGAAAGGCAACATGTTGCAATTACTTACAGAATATATTTAGCAGTTATATTTGGAGTTCATAGCTTCAGTGGTAAGAGCAAGTAACAATAATAATACTGATAATAAATTAATCTCATTTGTTTTAAGATATGAGTATGATTGTTAACTATGTTGAAGAGTTATATACACAATTCTTCATACAGGCCATGCCAGCAAGTTTTGCTCCTTAGATTTTGCAGGCAAACTGAAAACTGGGAATAAACATAGGAGAGTTGTAAGGCTGACTTTGACAGCAGAGCTAAAGGAAGAATTTGCAGTCCCTGAGTCCTTATAAGCATTACAAAGTGTGTCCTCTCTTATTTGGTTCCCTATTCCAACAGTAGGACTGCCCAGGTTCTCTGCAGCCATGGTGATGCACAAAGCTGTAGTTGCAGAAGTTACTGGCTAAGGAGTTAAAATAATTCATATTGGGAACCTTTAGAAGTGCAGCATATATCAGACCAAGGTTTCTCTAAGGCATTATTGCACAAGGTGGCATTAGTATGAAGTGGTGTAGGGAGAAGTTTAACACTTTCAGGTGGTTTTGGAATTTTGGAAAAATGTTATTTAGCATCCTCATACTACTGAAGGTCATATGTCATAGAATAAAATTTTACCGAGGTAATATCAATAACATGTTCTATGTAGTTACAGCCTAAAGTTAAAAATTCATCAATAACTGAACTTACAAGACATCTCTCCTTGGTATAATAGGATTACCTCCTATACTATCTTCTTCATAACAGCTGTTCAGAGCATTCAAATACTCTTCATATCATATCTCACTAGGATGTTCTCTTCATCTCCTTATTTCCCTTTAGATGACATCATGCACATGACATCACACATGTGACATCACAAATGAAATTTCATGTAGTGAAATTGATTGGCTTTAAACAAAATTACCAGAGATGTTTTTCAATTATGTTTTAAGTGCATCAATCTGAATGTTGCAGCCTCTTCTTTCTTCCATGCTCTTTCATATGCAAGAAACTCAGGTCTGTCAACAAGTGCAGCTGAAATGCTAGTGAGGAACACCTATAGTGTGCTGCCACAGAAAAGCACCAAAATTCATCTTGTTTTTATACCTCCACCTTCCAGCTTAAATAGCCTTTCTTCAAAGCACTACTGAGGGCTTTCACCACACAAAGCCAAACCAAACCAAACCAAAATAACACCACCAACAACAAAATAGGAAGATTGGTTTACTTCCTTGCCTGGTTTCAGTTGGGATAGAGTTCATTTTCTTTCTAACAGCTGGTACTGTACTGAGTTTTGGATTTAGGATGAGCAATGTTGACAACACACCAATGTTTTAGTTGTTGCTGAGCTATTCTTAGACTAAGTCACACTTTTCAGTTTTTCATGCTACTCTGGCAGTCAGTAGGTTGCTGGTGCAGAAGGAGTTGGGAAGGGGACACAGCTGGGACAGCTGTCCTCAACTGACCATACCATATGACATCATACTCAGCATATAAACTAAAAGAAAAGCTAGTCATTGGAGGACACTGCTTGGGAATAGGATGGGTGTTGGATGGTTGGTGAAAAACAATTGGTTTTCACTTGCATCACTTGTTTTTCTTGGGTTATATTTCTCTTTTTCATTAAAATTTATTATTATTGTTTCCTTTCAGTTATTAGTCTGCTCTTATCTCAATACATGAGTTTTCTTACTTCTAATTCTGTTTTTCCCTTAAGCTCTGCTATAGTATTTCCTTGCCACTCTGGAGCCCTTGACTGTGAGCACAGCATGCTACATACTGACATTAAACAGTCAGCAACAAAAACAAAGGCACAATAAGAATTTCAAATAGATTATTTTATTGTTTTCTTGAGTAGTTATTTTTCTTTTATTTTCTTTTGTTTCTCATGGCACTAGTATCTGCCTAGATAGAACTGGCATTTCTAAGCAAGAAAGAAAAGGAAATATGCCCTCTTTCTTTTGGGGAGAATAAAATGAAATTACTTTATTTTTCTTAATGTGAAAAGATGTATGGACAGTACTCTCCTCTGACTTTTCAATAAGGCTATTTGCAGTAGTATTTGCAGAACTCAAAAGTACCAAGTCTCAGGAGTACAGGAGCTACTTGATGTAGTTTCTGAACTGTATCTTGTACATTCAGCTACTCTGCTGCTGGGCAGTTGGTTCCATTTTCAAAGGCAAATTTTGCCTGTTACCATACCATGTATATGCATTGTGAAACTAAGTTTAACTTCAAATCACAGAATCATAGAATGTTTTGGTTGGAAGGCACTATAAATATCACCTAGTTCTAATCCCCCTACCATAGGCACAGACATCTTCCACTAGATCAGTATGCAAAAAGAATGTTGTACCTTTCAATATCTCTCCACATCATACAGTGTGAAATCTCTCTTCTCTTGCTTCAACTTATGCATGTGTCTGAAGTTAGGACTTACTTCAGTTGGGCATTGGTGTTTGCCATCATTGTAGATTAGAATCCACAAGTCCCCTTCATTAAAACCAAAGTGAAGGATGTTTCCTATTTGTGTGTGTGTGTATGCACAGAAATTTACACAAAATGGAAGGAAAATAAAGTCGTAAGGTAAAAACCAAATCCCCTCTGGGGGCTCAAACTCTTGGTTTCTGTAAATTTGGTGATTTTACCCCAACCTCACAAAGATACTCCCATACAACCCTAACCAAGTGCCAAACCCCTGTCTCACGCTGAATAGAGCAGGTAGAATGAACTGGGAGATAATATTTTTAGCAGGAAGACTGTATTCATGTGCTGGTTTGAGCTGAAGTAGAGTTAACTTTCTTCATAGAGGCTAGTATGAGGCTATGTTTGGGTTTTGTGCAGAACACAGAGTTGATAATGCAGAGATGTTTTTGTTATTGCGGAGCAGAGCTTACACAGAGTCAAGGCCTTTGCTGCTTTCCGTACTGCCACACTGGCAAGGAAGTTGGGGATGCATGGGAGATTGGGAGGAGACACAGCTGGGACAGGTGACCCAAACTGACCAAAGGGATATTTCATACCATATGACATCATGCTCAGTATATAAGGTGGGAGGAAGAAGGAGGAAGGGGGGACATCTGGAGTGATGGAGTTTGTCTTCCCAAGGAACCGTTACGCGTGATGGGCCCTGCTCTCCTGGAGATGGCTAAACACCTCCTGTCTTTGGGAAGCAGTGAATTAATTCCTTGTTTTGCTATGCTTGTGTGTGCAGCTTTTGCTTTCTCTATTAAACTGTCTTTATCTCAACCCATGAGTTTTTGTAGCTTTTACCCTTCTGATTCGCTCCCCCATCCCGTTGGTGGGGGAGTGAGTGAGAGGCTGTGTGGTTCTTGGCTGCTGCTGGGGTTAAACCATGACAATTCACTATATTGAAATGGGAATGGTGACAGCCCACAAATAAAAATAAAACATATTAGAAAATATAGCGTATTTCAGTAACTTGTTGGTAGCTTCAGACTGCTGGAACAGGCAACACTGTAGGTAAGTAGCCTCTGGAGTACTTTGCTGTCAGGAATATGATGTGTGTTGTGGTGGCTGTTTTCTTTATATTTTCAGCTTCTACTTGGGGTCACTTTCATGATTCCTAACATGATTTTACAGCTATCTATTCCCTCATTGGTCTATAGCTCCAGGTTATATCAGAATGTTATGCTTTTCATGTATTTATATACTATTTATTTGTTCTTTGTTACCCTGAGAACTGGTTTTGTCCACTTCTGGATCTTCTTTTAAAAAAAAAAAAAAAAAAGGAAAAGCCATAAATACCCCCAAAAAACCCCCTTAATCATTCATAAATGATTTATAGGTGTGGGCACAAAACAGTGCCTTATCTCTCAAGATCCCATGTCCATACTCCCCTGCACACTACTTTTCAGAGCCTCCACTATTGTACCTGGCCTCTATTTTTCTGCCCCAATAAAGCCCTTTATGGGATCAAACATGTAGAGAAAACTCAGAAAGCAGTGGCAGTTGACACATTGTCTGCAGATTATTAAGTTCTTGGGCATTCAAATGTTAGTTTTATGAGGGAGTAGTTGCAGAAAGTGCCTAAAGTAATGCAGAAATTCAGATAATTCTCCATTTTCCATACACTACAGAAGAATGGCAGCGATTTTTCTGTACCCATTTCCAGACCTTCCTGATCAGGCAGATGAATCTGAGGCAAAAAAAAGAAAGAGGCTTAAACATTTGTCTGGTGCTAAAGAGCAGTTGAAAACAATTCGTAAAAGAAATTATATTCTGTGGTTTTCAATCTGCGTTTGAAGTCAAAACCAATAGTCATAATCCCCCCTGGTGTGTCTGCTCTTAAGCACTTCACATTTGATCAAAAAATCAGCATTTTCATAGAAGTGCCTATAGGCATCCTTTCCATTATGGGGATTTTTATACTGGCTTTAAATACTTTGTTCATAAATTATGAATTTGTTCATGCAAAGATAGCTTGAGAGTGTAGTTTTGAACAATAGTGAATGGCATAGCAAGCAAGTTGCAATATCCAAGCTACAAAATGGATACATTTAAGAGCAAGTACTAGGTGGATGCTGAGAAGCAGAAAGGATATCTGACTTCTTGCTGAATCTGAACATTATTTTACTTAAAAATCTGTAATTGAATTATGGACAAAAAAATACCTTCAGTGATGAAGAGATTAAAGATTTAGTCTAATGGGCAACATTTTTCTCTTTGTCACAGTGAGTGCAAAATTGTATTCTATATTACTTACCTTCTATAAATCTAGATTCAGACTTGGAGTTAGGGATTTTGAACAAATGACTGTGGAAGGGACATTGGGGTCTTTTCAAAAATGTCTTGATAGCCTTGCAAAGTATTGCCCTCTTATCAGGGAAATATATAAATTCTAGTTTGCCTAAAAAATAAAGAAAGCTCATGATGTTCCACATGCTTTCTTTTTAGCTCCATAAACACATGGACTTATTAAGACATAGACAATAACACATCTGAAAGCATGTTATCTTACAAGATTCCTAACAAACTAGTGCTTGTCTGAATCCCCATGAATAGAATATCCAAACTGAGAATAGCTCAGTGTGGTTCTGCTGCTAGAAGACTCCTTAGCTACTAACGTGTCATGGTTTCTGCTTTTACTTCTGACTGACATCTCTACTAAATTTCCTCTTCTTTTACAGTATTCTGCAGTGTTTCCTTGCTTCTTTCCTTGTGCATTACTCGTTTTTTGTTTGCTGAGACAGTGAGAAATAACTGAATGGGAAGTGGAACTGGCTTTTCCTTTTTTCCTTTTGGTTATGCTAGCTAATCTTATTCTCCTTCTGAGAAAGTATGTACAAAAACTTTTGCAACCCTAGTATTGATTTTGCTGCTTTAGTTGTTTGGCAGTAAAGAAGGAGTCACACATGACTACTTAGCTTTATATTTCTGTAGTGGGAAAACGGAAAGAATTTCTTTCAATATTAAATAGTCACAGTACAGTCAAGAATAAAGAAACCTCAATGCTTCTCTGGAGAATGGACCCCTGACAGTGTATTTTTGCTAAGGTTATTTTTTATTCTCACATTACTAATGTAGTGAGGCAGATTCTTTCTCCTTAAAAACTAAATTGGCCACGTTACCAGAATCTTGTTCAGTGAGGTGATGAGAAAATGTGAATAAATAAAGCATAGGGGCTGTATTGATGTTTTAATTCAGATACAGCAGGAGGATAATGAGCAGACATTTTTGTCAGGTTATGCACAGAGGTTTCAGGGCCTTAATCTTACAGGACTAGCCTCCCCCATAAAGAATCTTGGGCTCTGAAAATACAGAGACTTTGTGAAAGAAAATAGAAAAATACACCAGCAAAGTGAGAAAGATAGGGATGAACTTCCAGCAAATTATAAGATGTTCCCCTAAAAGCCATTTGCAATCGGTGTCTTGGGATCTCAGTTTGAGAGAGCTATCGTATGTTGATGCTCCCTCATTTAACAGTTTCCTAAATGGGTGGTTCAAAGAGAATGAATGGTATTTTCTGTCCAGCAGGAGGGTTTGTTTTGTGAATATACAGGCTGCTTTCTCTATTCCACCTGAATTTGAAACTGAAGCTTCGTATCCTCTCAGTTATATGAAAAAATCCATAAATTAGATGAAGTTAAACATTTACCCAAAATCTGGTTATATCAGGACTTGCACAGATCTGATCCAGTCTTGCTTTTTCTTCATTCTGTGCAGAAATCCTCATAAGCCACCACTTGTAATTATTCAGTTGCTATTCAGTATGAGTTGCATTTCTCTTCAAGTTAGACAACTGAATGCTACTTTCATAATTATTTCAGTAAAATCCTCAATTGAATGTCTTCAAATATTATGTTCATTAATTAAAACTACTTAGTCTATCTAAAATGAAACTATTATTTTAATGAGGAAATGTCATTTTATGTTTCAGCCAAGGTTTATATTTGCAAAACCAGCACTTTCAAGAAAATTCTTTTAATTGAATTTGTCTCTCTGTTACAGTACTGGGACAATGGACAATTTTATACAATGGCAGAGAGATAGTTTAGTGTTCTTGATGTGATGCTTGCTCATTGTCAGATATTGAGGCCAAGAAAAGCCAATAATTTCAGTTGGGAATAACTGGAATTGCTGGTCTTTTCAAAAACAGTGCTGTGATGAGTTCCCCTAAAAAAAAATGTAGAGGAAGATCAGTTCTTCTAACGACCTAATTCTCAGTTTCACAATCTGTTGCTTCATTTTTTTGTTCTTTGCTCTACCTAATAGCAACAATATGAGATGTGTCTAGCCTGGTGATTATAAAACTATATGAATGTCAAGAAATAGAAAGTTTTTTATTATATTTTCTTGCAGTGAGCTTTAAGAAAATGAATGATCAAGTTTATCCACCTATCAAAATGTGTATCTTGGAGGACTAGGGATAGGAAGCATATTACTTAAAATCACAATCTTACTATGTGAAATATTGCCACCAATTATGAGACGGGAAGATTTACAACAATGAGTAAAACAAAAAAATGGAAATTCCTCTGCAGGGAAAGACCAAACAGGTAATGTTCTCATCACTGCCCTCTGTTCCAGAAGGGATATCCATCTCCAAATAATGTAGCTAGTTGTAACTATAAAGGCCTAAGCAAACACAAATCCTTCAGAAGGACTTGGGCAGGTTGGAGATATGGGCAGAAAGGAACTGCCTGAAATTCAACAAAGTCTAATGCAGGATCCTGCACCCGGGAAGAAAATACCTCAGGCACCAGTACAGGCTGGAGACTGACCTGCTGGAAAGCTGCTCTACAGAGCACGACCTGGGGGACCTGGTGGACAACAAGCTGTCCATGAGCCAGCAGTGTGTCCTTGTTGCCAGGAAGGCCAATGGCATCCTAGGATGCATGCCAACTGGTCAAGGGAGCTCTGCTCAGCCCTGTTGAGGCCACATTTGGAGTACTGTGTCTAGTGTTGGGCTCCTCAGTACGAGAGAGACATGGTCCTGGAGCAGGTCCAGGAAAGGGCTACAAAGTTGATTAAGGGTCTGGAGCATCTCTCTTATGAGGAAAGGCTGAGGGAATTGGGCCTGTTCAGTCTCAAGAAGAGAGGACTGAGGGGACCTTATCAATTTCTATAAGTATCTGTGTC
>NW_008673051.1:0-7970 GCF_000695815.1 Acanthisitta chloris
ATATATCCCCCTAGATCTCCCAATTCTGTTTTTTCTTGCTGAGGAGTGAACAAGCCACTAATTAGGGAGGATGAAGTTTAGTGTCCAGAAAAAAAATCAATAAAAACATTTCTCAGGACAGTCTAATATTCTGCTTTTCTGATCTTTGGCAGTTAGGGTGATCTGGCAGTAAAAGATCAAAAAGTTTTGAAGGAATACATGTTCCTTCTTGCAGGGAGCTCCTTTAACACAAAAAAATGTTCCTTCCAAACAAAAATTAGTGCGTAGAAGATAAAAACAGCATTATTCAGGATACAAAGCTCTAAAAAGAAAGTTGTCTTTTCCTCTCCAGCTCAGGGGTTATTTATTATCTTACACTCCACTTCAAGAATGCACCAGATTTACTGTCATTTATTGGTAATTTTCAAGGCAGATTTGATACAATGCTGGTCAGGCTGGTGGTAGAGGAGCGTAGCTGGTTAACATGGTTAAGCACAGCACACTGTAATTAATCAATTTGTTTCAGACAACAGACATAATTAGCTCAGAGATAATGGGCACACTGCAGGATGTGGGGCTGGAACATCCCCCTTCCACTGAAAATGTCAGTGGCTGGAGCTGAGGGGTCTCAGACAGGTGTAATTCCTGGCTCCTCTCCAAATCTCTTGACATGGGAAGGTGTTTGGAGAGGGCTTCTCACGGCTGGGGCTGCCCAACTGCAGCCTATGAGGCTTCACTGCCCAGGGCCAGCAGTCCCCCATCCTGGTGTTGTTGCCACCAGGCTTGTGGTTCATGAGCTGTCCTCAGGAATGCTCCATCTAGGTTTCACTGTCTGCCCAAGGCCTTCATTCACTGTCTCCCACACATGAGTGTTTAGCAGTGGTGATTAGGTGTGAGGGAGCTGTCTGCAAGATCTCAGCTGAAGGCTGACCCTGCAGAGGGAGAAGAAGGGAGACAGTTCCTTTTCCCATGGGAATGTTTGCCACAAGGTCTGATGTCCTCTGCAGTTCCCACCAGCCTCCCCCAGGGGTGAGTGACTTACTGATCAAGGTGAAGCAAGGATTTCCCTAGACAACCTCCATCAGAACAGGCTCTTTCCATCTCCAAGGGCTGGAGGTAGGTGGGAGGGTGGGAGCCAGGCCCTCACCATGAGGTAGGTCAGGTCCCCACAGCCAGTGGGAAGGAGGTTTGAAGTCAGTGCATCCGGAAACTGAGCAGAGAACACCCAGGATATGCCAATGGGTGCTAGGGGAGAGATGCAGGGGTGGCATGGAGTGGGATTGGGAACCTGACAGAGGTGCAGAGGGTGGGATTGGGAACCTTCCTGATGGTCTCAGCCTTGCAAAAGGGGCTGGAGTGAGGCTGCAGTTTTGCTTACCTGTACCCTGGGTTCTCTTGGAGATGAACCACTCAGCTCTGAACCGAGTGTGTATCTGCAGTAGGGCCACGAACTGGGGCTGGTAGAGGTGACACTGCACGAACACATGTTCTGTGTCCTGGGGGTTTCGAAAGGGTCAGTGTATTCAAAGTTATTCTGTCTGTTTGATGTATTCTCTGTGTGTGAGGGGATTAATGTATTCGTTGCCTGCTGGAGGAAATCGCTTTCCTTTCCTGGGATTTCTCATGTCGAAGGACTGCTGAAGCCTTGTGAGAGAGGAAACATCTTACAGATTGAAAAGTGGCAAAAAAAATCAGTTTTTCCTTTTTGGGTGTGGGCTTTTTACTTCCGAGTTTCCCTTTGAAGAGAAGCTGCTCTAGCAGGGGAAGGTGTCTGCCAGATGTACAGGGCATTTGATACCATGCTGACAAGTTCAAGTGGGATTGGGAATGGAGCAATTTCAGCTCATGGGTGAAGATAGCAGATAGCTGTCTGTGTCTGACCAGGCCCTTGCTCCCAGGTTGCCTTTCTCTGAGTGTTTAGGTACACCACGACACACTAATTCTTGCTTGCCTGCCTATTCCCAGGTCTGTTGGGAAGACACACCTATGTGGGCTATCCACATACTGAGGTGATGTGGGGTAGTTTCCAGGCATGAACTAGCAGAACTGGAGACCTGCTGGTCCATAAGGACCACTCTCCTACTGCAGCAAACAGACTTAACCCTCCTATTTGGGATGTGCGATTGAACCAGTTCCAAATGCAATCAAGTAGATGAGATGGGCACTCCCTGGCTCATCTTGTTTATGTGGTGTAGGTGCTGTCACTTGGCAGTGTGAAGCAATACAGCATCACACTTTCCCCACATAGCTCCTGGCAGGGCAAATCTAACATGTGCCTGGAATGATATTGGCTCTGGGAGGATGTGGAAGAATCAAGACGGAGTGGGAGTCATTGCACAATGTTCCTGCAGGAAGGATGTGAAGGAGAAAAGGGAGCTTTGTGATGGTTATGAAAAGATGAATAGGGTGGGAACCTAGAAGAGAAGGACAGTGACAAAAAAGGAGATGAAGAGATGTGGTGGGAAGCGGAGGTTAAATCACAGAGAATTTGGAAGGAGTAGAAAGTGATATGGAGATGCAGTGAGACAGTGCAGGTAAGAGGTGATTACAGAGGTCCAAGTGAGATAGGGAAGACAAAAGACACCAAGAGTGTCATTTTGGCATTATTGATTGGGAATCCCATGCTAAGACTGTCTGTGTTTTTTCCTAGGGCACTAAATGAGAATATGGCCAATGGCATTGAAGATCTTATCGGGATCCCATTCCCAAACCACAGCAGTGAAATCTTATGTGGCTTAAATGAGCAACGGCATGATGGTCTCCTCTGTGATGTCATCCTCATTGTACAGGACCAGGAGTACCGGACCCATCGGTCTGTCCTTGCTGCCTGCAGCAAGTACTTCAAAAAACTCTTCACTACTGGCACTTTAACAGACCAGCCCTATGTTTACGAGATTGACTTTGTCAAGCCTGAAGCACTTTCTGCCATCCTCGAGTTTGCCTACACCTCAACCCTCACCATCACCACCTCAAATGTCAAGCACATCCTCAACGCTGCCAAGATGCTGGAGATCCAGAGCATCATCAATGTATGCCTTGAAATCATGGAGCCTGACAGAGAGGCCGAAGATGAAGATGACAAAGAGGACGAAGATGATGATGAAGATGAAGATGAAGATGAAGAGGAGGAGGAAGAGGAGGAAGAAGTGGAAGATTTTGTCAGTCAGGAGAACATAACCGATGTGCAAGAAGTAAGCTGTCACCAAAGCCCTTCTGCGTCTGATCTTACTGAAGAAGCATATACAGAAGCACCTAAAGACTTTCCAAATCACTACCCAGCTAGTAACTCCTCTGGACACATGGGCATGATACGAGACTTCTCCATTGAGTCCTTGCTAAGTGAAAACTTGTACCCTAAGGTGAACATCCCAGAAAGGCGGCCACCTCTCTCTCCTTTTGCCCCTAACTTCTTTCCCCATCTATGGAACGGTGACTTTAGCTCCTTCTCCCAGCTTGAGGAGCCACAAGTAGACAGTGGCCCCTTGGATCTGGTGATCAAAAAGAAGAAGATCAAGGAAGAGGAGGAGAAAGAAGACCTGCCTCCGCCTCCTTTTCCTAATGACTGCTTCAAGGACATGTTTGCTAACATGCCAACAGCTCCCTTAGGGCATATTAAGGCAGAGGCTGACTATAGTGCTTATCTCAATTTCTTAAGCGCTACCCAGTTTGGAGGAGTTTTTCCACCATGGCCCCTGGAGGAAGAGAGGAAAATAAAGCCCAAGGCATCTCAGCAATGTCCTGTCTGTAACAAAGTCATTATGGGAGCCGGCAAGCTGCCCAGGCACATGAGGACCCACACAGGGGAGAAGCCGTATATGTGCAATATCTGTGAAGTTCGCTTTACCAGGTGCGCCTCAGTTACCTCTGCCATGTGTGTGTGTGTGGGGGGGGGTGGTTGGAGGGGCCACATCATGACCCATGGCTGATTAGTTAGCTACATATCTTTTTCTTTTTTTCAAAGGAAAAAAGATACGAAAGAAAGTAGGGAATGATCTCTGTCCCTTTGGGACAAAAAAAAGGGAGGAAGGGAGGGTGGAGGAAGAAAGTGAACCTCCTGATTTTTGCAGGTTGTGAATGACATCTGCAACTCACTGGATCCATTCCCTCACTGGACAAAAGCTTAAATAAGTAACAGAATATTTTCAGCCCCACTGTAGTTCACCATAGTGGGACCAGAGTGAGCTGGAAAACAGATGGCCAAGCAAGCAAGGAGGCTTCATCTCTAAAGTGCTGGGAGATGCATTGAGTTGGGAGGGCCATGTAGCCATGGGGTGTAAATAGTTTGGGTTTGCACATTTTGGCATCAGTGTAGACTGCAATCAAGTTGCACATTTGTATATGACAGTATCTGGGCTTTCTGAAGCTGGAGAAGTCCTAGTTATTTTGTGTTAGTGTGGTGCAGAGCAGTCTCTTCTCCAAAGTAACAACCAACAGGATGAGGGGAAGTGGCCTCAAAATTGCACCAGGGGAGCTTTATATTTGCTATTAGGAACGCTTTCTGCATGGAAAGGGTTGTCAAGCACTGGCACAGGCTGCCCCGGGCAGTGGCGGGGGCACCCTCCCGGGTATGTAGGGAAAGACACTTGAGGATATGGTATGGTGAACTTGGCAGTGCCTGGGGGAGTGGTTGGACTCATGGAATCCTAGAATGGTTTGGGTTGGAAAGGACTTTAGAAACCATCTTATTCCCACCCCCCTGCCATAGCCAGGGACACCTTCTACTAGACCTGGTTGCTCTGAGCCCCATCCAACATGGTCTTTGACTCCTCCAAGGACGAGGCATCCATAACTTCTCTGGGCAGCAGTCAGAGCAGGCTATGCAAATCTGATCTCCAGCTTGCAACCCTACTCGGCAAAGCTGGGCAAATTTAATCGGTGAAGAGAGACAAATAGATTCCTGGACCTGCTCTTGCTGAGTATAATTAATATCTAATGAGTACAATCTTTACCATAATAATAAAGCTTTCTGACAAGAGCATGGTTTTTCAGCTCCTGGCTGCATGTGAGAGAGAGAGTCCTATTAAGCTGGGGCGAGAAAACCAGAGGAAAATAATCTGCACAGTAGACAGAGGCGAGCTCCTGACAATGGCCAGACACCTGGGGTGTTCCTGCATTCATCCTGTCTTTTCTTCTCCCGTCCCTATGATAATATTCGAATAGAAGATATGCAGATGATAAGGATTTGACCTGAAAATAAATTTCCATGCTCCCCTCTATTAATGCAGTAGACATCATATTATAATGTGGGGAGCATCATGCCTTGGGCTGGCATATGCGACATGAGCCGGCTCACCCTGGTATTTGCAGGGGAAAGGCCACTGCATGGTGCTAATTCCTGTCTGCAGGAATTTGGATTCAGCTCCTGCTGATGCTGCACTCCCAGGTTAGCAGTGGTTTGTCCCTTTCAGACAGGTGGGGTCTGCAGGATGGATTCAGCCCGACGAGCGTGGCAGCATTCTGGGCTGGAGGGACCACCTGGCCAGTCCCATCCTGTGGTCCCTGTCTCTCTCTTGCGTGTGGCGCAGTGGGTGCCAGCAGCCAATGAGGAAATATCTTGGCCTGAGCCATCGCCAACACCTTCCATGTAATGGGAATAATGGAACTGAGCCCTCCCAGAGGGCTCCCAAAGTTCTTTACATGCAAGGGCAGCATTGTTGGCTTTGTCTGGGGAGAATGAGGCACAGAGAGATGCTGATACTGACTGACTTTGAAGGTTATTCAGGTGAGAATTCAGGTATCCTGACCACTAATCCAGACAGGTTAAATCAGTGACATAGAGGTTAAAAGCTCCACACAGAGATGGTCTAGCATGGCCCATTACTTACACAGGGTTAAACCTGATAGCTTCAACATCCCCCACGTGCTCAGCAGCTTCTAAATACAGACCACAGGGATAGGGGGACTTTAACCCAAGGAAAAAAATGCAAAGAAAATTGGGACTTACCCAATGGTGCAGTCTCCCATTGTCACTGATGAAAACTAAGTTGTTTGTGTGGGTCACCCTGCACAGAGCTGAATGCTGGAGGATTTTATCCTTCTTTAACACCCTGAGCAAAGTGGAAATTTTAAAATGCTGTTTTGTTTTAAATGTACTTGGAAGGATTTTGAATAGCACACAGTTACTTGGTTTTGTTTGGGGTGGGTTTTTTTAGCCATTTTTGGCATTACTCTAATGTGAGAGCTCTCCTTTAGGGAAAAGTGTATTTTTAAGCAAAGTGGAGTGATTGAGATGTAGCAAGAGATTTCTGCCAGGATTTTCTCAACACTGCCACTTGTATTATGTGTTTTGGTCTCAGAGGCAATCCCATGCTTCCTGAAAGCATTGGATTTGTGGTCATGCTGCCTTTGCTGGGGAGCTGCAAACCTAGATGGTCCCTCTTTGGGGTCCCCTGGGAATGAGGGTGCAGGGAAGCAGAGGTTCCCAAATGGGATTTTGGAATTAATCAGTCCTTTGCATTATTTTTGCATTTGAGGAACTATGGAGGAGCAGATCTGGTGCACAAAGTAGAGAAAATACAATTTCCTGGGTGAGGAGTCTCCCAAACTCCCTGTCAGATCCTTCACATCAGTGGGATCCTGCATCCCCTGGCAAGGACCCCACATGCACCTGGATCTGCCATGCCTGGTGTCCAGGGATGTCTGATTGCAGGAAGCAGGACTTCATTGAATAGCTCATTAATTTTTTTCCTTAAACAAAGGCTGCTCAGCTTCTAGTCTGCTGTTTTATTCTGCTAAAACACTGGAGAAAACTGCAAATATTTCAGCTTTTCCTGCAAGACAACCCCAGAGTGCTCAAGGAGAAACTGTTCCAGACAGAAAGGTTAACATTATTTGTTCCTATTATTTGTGTTGTGACAGCTCGCAGAGCCCTAATCGCTCTCCTAATGCAATTGCATTAAGGTTATTCACACACACGGAGTGTGGATCTCCATCGGAGAGCTCCCAGCTCATAAAGCCTGTGTTCCCCATGCTGCATCTTCCCCAGGGTGCTTCACTGTAGCCAGAGCATCTTACACCCCCAAACTGCTGAGCTGCTCCAGGTAGAGCCATAAACCTCTCTTCCATCCCCCGGAGATGCTTCCAGGCCAGGGAGGATTGAGTTTCTCCCCGGCTGCTGCTGGAGATGGGTAATAGCCTGCAAACAGCATTGCCTGTATTTACATTATACAGTCCTGGCACGCGGCATGTTTATTAGGAAAAGCGATCCCGCTAGATTAAACATTACATATAGAGGTTTAAATTAAATTATAGGTGGGGCTGGTAGCTCTGCTTTTTATTAACGTTTCCCACCACTTTGCAATACGAGCTGCTGCGTTCATCCGTGAATGACTTCGCTGCGTATTATCCGTTTGGGGTGAATTTTCCATGCTGCTTTGTCTGCTGCTGAGCAGCAGCCCTTTCAGGGGAAATGTGCCCTTGTGAGTGTCATGGGATAACAGCAGCTTTAAAATTTCAGAGGGGGAACTTAGGGCCTGGCCCTGAGCTTGGCTCAGAGACCGAGAGATGCTTTTTTTTCTGTCTCCCTAAAAATCTGTAAGACCAGGACCAGGCTGAGGCCAATTTCCTAAAGGCAATAAAGCATCATCTGGTGAAGAAGTAACTGTCCTGCTAGGGATACTTCTCTGCATCCTTGATCCTGAGGGACTGGTTTGCAGGATGTCCAGCACTGCATTCCTCATGGCATGGCTGACACCAGCATGATGCCAGGCATGTCACCAAAAACTGTTTCTAGATGCACAGAGACAGAATGGCAAAAACTAGTTTAAAGGCAGTGCCTTGCAAGTTTTGAGGGCTTGACCTGATAGAATAAATAGATTTTGGTATGGTTTTTATATTATATAAATGAAGACATCATAATATATACTTCTAGATTATGTAGTGTATAATATAATTCTACTTTAAAACTGTAATAAATTGTATTATATATTCTTTAATACATAAAACATATATAGTTTAATATGAGGTATCTATAATATATAATATCTATTTTA
>NW_008673051.1:8002-12831 GCF_000695815.1 Acanthisitta chloris
ATATTCTTAGCCCCATTATTAGTGCCTTGGAGGGTTCATACTGGAAGCATTTTGGAAAACAATATGAATTTTCCCACTTTCCTCTTTACTTGAACTCCACTGGTGCTACCTGAGCAGCAGTGCTTAGCTCAGTTCATATACTATCACTTTCACTTTTTATAATCGTATGCCTTAGTTGTGAATTCTTTTTGACTGCAGAAGGAAACATTTACTGGGGCAAAAATAGTGATTGGACTGCCAGCATGGGAAAATATTCTTGCTTTTAGATATTCTACTTAAATATATATCTCTACGTGTAAATAAGTGCCATTGGGATGGATATTATGCTGTCCCATGGCTGGATTTACAAACCTTCTCCAAACTATGAGTGAAGCTGAATGCATGCTGGCCTTGAAAACCATGGCAGAAAGGACAGAGTGCCTGGGCACTGCCAGCACCTCTGTCAGCATCACCTCTACGGTCCTCCCGCTCCAAATGAAAGCTCCTGAGACACCGTGTGGTCAGTGCAAGGATAAAAGGAAAGGAAAATCAGCTCCAAGAGGGACTTAATTTAATCACTATTGCCACACATTGCCAGGCCCTTAAATCCCAGCTAATTTCCTTATTTGCAGGAAGGAATATAGCTGTCCTTATTTAATATTCCCATATTTAGTTTTATATAGATATATTCCCGTGTTCTGATATTTGCTTTCTACAACTACCTGACCAAAAGGTGTAGCCAGTGGGGGACAGTCTCTTCTCCCAGGTAACAAGTGACAGAATGAGAGACAATGTCCTCAATTTGTACCAGGGGAGGTTTAGATTGGATATTCAGGGAATTTCTTCATGGAAAGAGTTGTCCAAGCCTTGGAACAGGCTGCCCAGGGCAGTGGTGGCCTCCCCATCCCTGGAGGGATTTAAAAACCATGCACTTGGGAGCATGGTTTGGTGGTGTTCTTGGCAGTGATGAGGGAATGGTTGGACTCAGTGATCTTAGATCTGCTCCAGCCTTAATGATTCTAAGATTCTGTGGTTTTGGGTTTATTCCAGAGGGTTTTTTTTCCTTTAATTTAAGATGTTTTGAACTCTCTGGCATGGGCTGCAAACTTCTGATATGAAGGGCTCTGTGTATGTGATGTTTAGGTGCAAAGAGGAGGTGGATGCAAACACCAACCTGCAAGAGCATCCATACATTAGGGGAAGTCCCAGGATGAGCTCCACACCTTCCCATCACTTTTCCCTCTCCTGGTCCAAGGAGCAGTCCCAACCACATCCTTCCAGCCCATGCCACCTGACCAAGAGCCTTTTCTTTTGCAGGCAGGACAAGCTGAAAATCCACATGCGGAAGCACACGGGGGAACGTCCATACCTGTGCATCCACTGCAATGCCAAATTTATTCACAACTACGACCTGAAGAACCACATGCGCATCCACACGGGCATCCGGCCCTATCAGTGCGAGTTCTGCTACAAAAGCTTCACCCGCTCTGACCACCTCCATCGCCACATCAAACGCCAGAGCTGCCGAATCGCACGGCCCCGACGAGGACGCAAGCCGGCAGCGTGGAGGGCTGCCAGCTTGCTCTTTGCTCCTCCCAATGGCCAGCCAGTGGAGAATAGCTTTGTGATGCCGCCGACATTGGAGGAGATGAGTGGCCACCTCGGTGGTACGGCCATGTGCCTTCCCGGCCCCAGCCCCAAGCACTTTTTCAGCGGGGCCAAGACCTCCTTCAGCCTCCAGGAGTTGGAGAATCAATTTGATGAAACGCAGATGAAGCTATTCAGGCGAGCCCAGATGGACATGGAGAGGAATGCAGGCATCTTTGCCTTTGCCCTGGGCCATAATGAAAATCTTGCTGCCCAGCCCTTCTTTCCTGTCCCTGACCCTTGGAGCACAGGCTTCAGTGGCTTGGCAGGGCTTGGCCACATGGCTTCCATCTCAGAAACAGGCAACTAAGCCCACGTCTGGTCCCACCATGAATCTGTTCCCTTTCCAACAAGGCAACCAGCTCACCATGGATCTACTCCCTTTCCAACAAGGCAACCAGCTCCCTTTGGGTTCCCACCTTCCCTTTGGCATCATCTGGCTCCTGAGAAGATCTTTTCCCTTCACCACCATTGCCTGCTGTGGGGATTGGGGCACAGGGCCATATCTGGGGCAAGTGGCTGGGTGGGCAGGTGCTGCACCCCATGGCCACCGGCACTTTAGACTCTGTGATGCACTTGGCTATGGGGCCATGGGGCACTCACTGTCCCATCCAGCCACCCACCAGTCATGGCTCTGTCTGGGAAATCCAGCCAAGGACTGCTCCACTCTTCAACACTCCCGAAAATGTTACTTGCCTTAGTCCAGGGCATGGCCATCGCCATGAGATGGCTCTTCCGGGGGAGATACTCCTCATTTTCCACCTGCGGAGTCCACTGGAAACTGACAAGCCATCCAGACTTGCTTTTGATATGTTACATTCCTTGGCCTTTTCGGTCAAAAGGACTTTTCTCTTTTGTTTTGTTGTGTTCTGTTTTGTTTTTTTTAATTCCAATGTATGGCAACAAAATTTATTCTAAGAAGGGATAAAGGGGAGAGTCAAGCAGCCACACTGGGAGAGGGATGATCCTGGCTGTTGCCTTTCTTAGCAGTGTATCAGATTTACAGGGCTGGTTAAAGTCCTGATCTGCAGCATGAGTTGGGACCTTAAAAAGGTTTGAAAAAAACCAATAAACAAAAGAAAATGAAACAAAAGAAAAAAACAAACAAAAACCACAAAAAAAAAACACACACAAAGACTCCAAACCATGGAGATTAAAAATCACCCAGGTGCAAATCTAGGTGGAAAAGGGGGATTTTACTTATTTTGGTTCTTTAGCTATTTCAAGATTTCAAAAGAAGAACCAAAGCCTATTTTAAGTATTTTAACTTCAGTTGCTTGAAACAGTGAATGAAAATTTTTGGACTAATCCAAAATGTTTCGATACTGAGCTTTTATTAAACCCTTGCTTTGTGAAAATGAACCATGTGGGAATTTTGAAAATAAAAAGTTTTTTCAAACCAAAGAATCAGAATTTGCTGCCTCTCACCATTCTGAAATGTCCAGGGTTGTGTCCTTAATTCCGTCAAATTCCTATATATATTTTGGTGAGAAAAATTAACGTGTCGCCAAATCTGCAGTGTTGATGGGGAAAATTTGATGTGCAAATATCCTTGCTGCTTGCAAGGATTTCTGCTTGCAGGCTATTTCTTCACTGTTTTTTGTAGTAACATATGATGGGGTGCTCCAAGCTGAAGGTTTCCCATAGTGACCAACAGATTTAGGGTCTCTCCCCGTCATCCCTGCAGATCCTGTCTTGGCCACCCCATCTAAGAATTCTTTTGAGGTCAAAAATGTGGCAGATTGGCTAGAATCACCCTGTCAGTCTCTTTCAGCGTCAAAACCATGAGCTGCTCTCAAGGATAAGGGTTTTTGGGAGGCAGATGAGGCCTGGTGGAACTCCAGTTTCACCGTTGACTGAGATGGCTTACAGAGGGTGTCCCAGGAAGCTGGTTTTACATGAAACCAGCACTTGAAAATGTAAATGTTACAAATTACGGCTTTTTGTTTCTCTTTCTACTGTTACCTTTCAATGTCAGCAAAATCGAAGGGAATGAGAGGACAGCAGGTTCATGAATTCTTTGGTTTTGCCCATCAATGAAATGGTGGCTGGATGAAAGTCTCCCCACTGGAGCATGGAGAGGGATATAGGGGTCCCAGGTTACGCAGCTCCCAGGAGGGTATGAAGGACTTCTGCTCCAAGACCATGCGTTGCAGAATGATCCCAAGGAACTGTCCAACACTTACTTCCTCCTCAAAAAATAAATCCACAAAGACCCCACGTGCAACAAAAGTCAATGGAGAGAAAAAGAAGAAGAAAAAATATCTTCAGAAAACTGCATCAAACTTTCTCTTTTTAATCCATATCAACTTCTTACACAAGCAACATTTTGCAGATAATTGGCTCCTTCAGGTGTTTTTTTGTCTACGATTTGGAGTAATTGTAAAATATCCAAAGATGCTGAGTACTGTATAATCTGCAAGGACTTGAAGCAAGGTGTTTTTTCTGTCTTGGTTTGTCTGTTGGGTTGGTTGGTTGTTTTTGTTTTTTTTCCTATTTGTCTAAGCGGGGATAAACCTTTGAAATTTTTCTATTTATAACTATTTTTATGTGATTGCTTTATGTACAAAACAATGGAAAAATCAAAACAAAAAAGTAGAGAGAAACACACACACACACACACACACACACAAATTTGCCTTAGTTACTCACGGGACAATCACCCTTAACTTTCATTGATGATAAAAAGTGGATGGAAAAAAAGTGACTAGATCCTCTTATGTATCTATAAAACTGTATTAATTGATGCTCTTAAATTATTAGCAGGACTTGGTTCTCTTGCCTGTGGCCATGGTGAGAAGCAAAGCTGCTGCAGTTGCTGAGTTACCTGTGATTCCATCACTGTGGCCTCAAGTCTTTGGATGTTTGCTTGACACACAAATCTGATATTTTCCAAAGGCACCTTATGGAAAACCAAAATAATCATAAGTTGAGCATTGAGCTGGTACGGGCTCCAACCCAAGGGGCCATTGGCATTGTGATGGTGATGAAGATTACACAGTTAAGGCTGATTTTCCCGCGTTGGCACTGGGTTGGGTAGGGTTGGAGGGATCTGAGTGCTGGCAGCAATTATGTTTTGGGGTGGAGCGGGAGGATTAGAGAAAACCCTATTTCTTCCCATTTTGATGTTGTGTGGTGAGTCCAGGCCACAGGTATTTATATGGGAGCCCAGTTAAGCATGGAGGTGCCTTCCTGGGTCTCTG
>NW_008673051.1:12843-23049 GCF_000695815.1 Acanthisitta chloris
TGCAACTCGTTCCCAACCAGGACAGGTGTAATGAGCACAAATCTTGGGCTGGAAGGATGCAGGGTTCTGTCCCAGCTCATTGTTTGTCTCACCATGGCTCCTACAGCCTAGCTGCAGCAGGGAGTAATGAGCACTGGGCTGTGTCTCCAGCAGTGTGGGCAGAAGTGTGACATGGGGATTCTGTCCACACTGCTCTGCTCTTTTGGGACCTCACCTGCAATGCTGCCTCCAGCTCTGGAGGCCCTTCCAGTGCCCAAAGGGGGCTTAGAAGAAAGATGGGAAAAAACCTCTTAGCAGGGCATATTGCGATAAAACAAGGGATGATGATTTCAAGCTAAAAGAAGATTCAGACTAGATGTAAGGAAGACATTTTTACATTTGAGTGTGGCAAAACACTGGAACAAGATGCCTAGCAAGGTGTTGGATACCCCATCCCTGGAAGTGTTCAAGGCCAGGTTGGATGAAACTTTGAGCAACCTGGTCTGGTGGAAGGTGTCCCTGCCCATGGCAAGGGATTTGGAACTAGGTGAACTTTAAAGGTTTCTTCTAACCAAACCATTCAATAATTCTGTGAACACATTCTTTGCAGAATGTGGCTGCTCAGGAGTTGCAGAATTTTCATGTTATTTTTGAAAGAGGTGCAAAAGTCTGGAAAATATATTCCAGGTGGGAATGGTGGCACTCATCCCACATCATTCATCCATCTGGAAGTGAAGTAACAGACACCCGGTACATACTGAGACACCTACACGTTGATACTTCAATTTTGGGTGTCCAGCCTTTTTTCCAGCCTTTATCTGAAGCTATCCTGGCTCTGGAGAGAGGAAGGTATTGATAGAGGGTGTTTCACTGCACCTATGCTGGACCTCCCAAGGGTGGAATGAGTCACCTTTGATGGCAGTTGTCTCTGCTACCTACCCATGTGCTTTCCTTTCCCATATCTCAGTGACATAAGGTTAACCACGGGAGGGATGTTCCCATCACCACCACTCCCTCCTCTCTGCTCAGCTGATGGGGCAGTCCCTGGAAAAATCTTTCCCAAGAGGATGGGGTGCTAGCAACGGCACAGGGACCATTCCCAGCTCAGTCAACTTGTCTTCTTCCCAGTCTGGAATTCCAACACTGGGAATACTGTGGGAAGTAAGGGTCAAAGTCCATCCTCCCAAGCTTGGGAAGCCAGGATTCAGGCCCATGAGTCATACCCCCTGCTACAATCTCAATGAAACATCCAAGTTCTGACAGCCACCAAGTTATTTTCCTTCATACTCCTGAAAAGGAGTCCATAACTTCAAGTGCTTCGGCAGGGGTCCAGATCTGTGGGCAGAGTCAAAAGATGTCTTGAGACGATGGAAATATCAATCCCCCTCCCAGGGTAGGTGACTGAACACTGAGTATCTCATCTCTGCTTGGAGCCTCCAGGAAAGACCATGGCAGGGTCAGCATATAAACAGAGTGTTTCTGAACACACAAAAAAATGCAAAATGAAAATGAACTGAATGACTTTTCAGCTATTTTAATAGATTTTTAAATTTTTTTTAAAAATCTTGGGGCTTTTAACCCCATTTTATGCTCATAGTCTGGTTTGCTTATAATGCCAAAACAACAACAAAAAAAGAGATTGATTTGCAAGGGGAGGGTGAAAAATCTCAAAATTGCTCCAAGGAGCTATGCACTAATCAGACACATGGGAATCACAGATAGAAACCAGCTTCAGTAAGTGCTTGTTAACAGCAACATATGGCTACACTCTTACTCCTGAACAGCTGCTGTTATCTGCTGGAGCATCCAGACCATGGAGGGGGAACGGGTGCTCAGCTGATGCTGTGCTTGCAGTGTTTGCGTGGACCAGGTGTTGGTGCCAAAGGAACATCTCCTGGGTACGAATGGCAGGGAGCTGGATGGGCAACTCCTTGCCCTTGGCTCAAAATCCTTTACTGAGCATTGCAAGAGCCTCTTTCTGCAGTTGTGCAGAAGAAATTAAATATGAAATATATATTTAAAAAGGAAAGAAAGAGCCTGCAGTTTGGGAAATTAGAGGGTTTTCCATTTGGCAGTCATCTGCAGGGAAAAAAGAAAAAAGGAACAATTTTGTAAAGTATAGGCTAAAATGTTTTAGACTTGAGTATGTGGTCCTTCACCAGGACTCCCAGTGACACCATCTCTGCTCTGCTCCTGCTCTGCCTGCAGCCCTGAGGGACCTGCCATGCCTGCCCATCATTTCATACCCATTTTGGATGGGATTAATGCTTTATTTACAGTCTCAGTGCCCTGAATTTTGGATGATTGTGTCATTGAAGAAGAAAGTTTTAAGATAAGAGAGTAAATGAAGCAAAATCCCAAACATCTCATTTTAAGAAAATGTGTTTGACAGCAGGTCGCCTATAGTTGGATTTTTAGGGTCTGCTATTGTCTTTTGGTACCTCTGACAGTGTACATCTCCTTGGTCTGCACCTGACTTTCTTTCCAAGCCAAAAACAAAAAGGGAAGAAATGAGAAAAAACCTTTCTGTAGAACATATAAACACCCTCCCCACATAGCCCAAGCCCAAGCAAACACAGCCTCATCCACGTCCCAGCCCCACCTCTGGGATCTCCGCCAGGAGAGAAAATACCTGTGGCTTGGAAATACCTTTTTTCCCCTCTTGTTTTCCTGTGTTGAACTGATGTTTTACATGACTTGCACTATTTGCTGTAGGGCAGGATACTGTTAAGTTTCTTTGTTTTGTTCTCTTGTTTGGTTGCAACTTCTCTTGGCTAAGAAAACAGCAGTCCTGTATATGTACCTGCTGCACATCTTACACTCCTGGAGAAAATAAACTGTTACCTGAAGCAGTGAGTGGCTCGTGTGTCCTTAATGCTGCTGGGGTCTGGGGGCTGAAGAAGTTACAGCATCGGGTTAATGCTTGGACTTGATGTTCTGAGGGGTCTTTTTCAATCTAAACAATTGCTTCTAGGATCAGGTGATGGTAAGATGGGTGATGGACCACCTCGTGGTGGCCCTCCAGGGTGACCCTTTGTGTGCCATCTGAGCTGTCACCACAAGGGTGCATGGGCTGAGGAACAACCCCTGGTGATGTCCGATACTCTAGTATGAAATCTTGTGCAGGTAAAAGACATATGTAAGTACAATTGAGTTTTTCTTCCCCATTTCTGCGCATCTGTTTTCTGCAGCTCCCGGCACACTCAAACGTGCACTGCCCTCGTGTGGTGACTTGGTGGCAGCTCTGCCGCCGGAGCGGTGCTGGCGACATCCGTGCTCTGGTACCTGCATCTGAAGCTGTTTCGGGGGTCTCAGTTGCACCAGGACATACACGACCCTCCATCACTTACAGTCACACCTAGATACATCTGTCTGCCAGGCAGAGGAAATACAAACCTCAGCCACATCAGGGGGAGATTAATGCTTGGACTCAATGATCTAAAGGGTCTTTTCCCACTGCAATGATTCTGTGGTTCTAAGAGCCTTTTACATCTCAATTTACCACAACCAAATAATTAGGCCAGTGAGGCTGGGAACATCCCACAACCATCCGTGGCCTCATGGGAACCCTAACTTTTAGGAGATTATTCCCAAATGGTGAGCCAGGACTGGGCCCTCTGATGCCCAGCATGGTCTCAGTTGATATTTTCCTCTTCCCCAGACAGTACTACTAATAATTTCGCGCAGTTCAGGCAAGTAGGGGTGACAAATATAAATCTAATGCAACTATATAAAGCTCATTTCCTTAGGAACTGAGACTAAGAACCATAAATGCAAATACCTAGGAAGAAACCAAACAGCAGTACCAAGATACAATGCACAAGGTTTCATTTTATATATTTCTTCCTGCAGAGATTATACTGACTGAGATGTCACAAATCCAATTGGGCTTCCTAATAGTTCATGCAGTGCCTCAAGCCTCAGGGGTCATCTGAAATTCAGGCAGCCAATTTGCAGGCAGGAGATGCAAAGCCAGACCAGGCAAAGGCTGAGATTTTAAGGACAGACCCTGTCTGTCAGCTAAAACCCTCCTCTGCTCTTGGGTAACCTCCAGCAAATCCTTATAGGGATGGCTGTAAACCTGCCTGTCTTTAAGGTGTAGCTGTTAACTCAGTTTCCATAGTAAACAGCACAGGGGTCTCAGCGGGACCAACTTCTGCAATGTTAGCTGGAGTTTTGCATAATTTGGGAAATATTTAAGGGTTCTCAGAAGCAGGGTTCTCACTTAAGCAGCTTGTATGAGATGTTTTTGGAGGTTTTGATGATATGTTAGTTGAAAAATCAGTTGGAAATACAAAGTTCTCACAACCTTTCTGAGACATGGTCCCTGGATTCAAACTGAAAGTTTGCAGCTATTTGCTTTGTGTTACTGCAGGGGTGAAGGTTGTGACACACAAAAATTTAAAGACAGAAGCTGGATGAGGAAAGTGAAGACTGAAAAGAAGCTCTGTGGAAGGTGGAAGAAGATCTCCCATGGGGAGACTGTGAGGTTGTGAGTGCTGTGTTCAGTTCTGGGCCCTTCACTTCATGAAAGATATTGAGGGGCTGGAGAGTATCCAGAAAAAGACAGTGGAGCTAGGAAGGGTCCGGAGAGTAAGTGCTATGAGGAGAGGCTGAGAGAGCTGGCAGGGGCTCAGCCTGGAGCATGGAAGCCCAGGGGGGACCTTCTCACTCTCTACAACTCCCTGAAAGGAAGTTGTAGCCAGGTATGGGTCAGTCTCTTCTCCCAGATAACAAAAGACAGGACAAGAGGAAACAGCCTCAAGTTGATCCAGGAAGGTTTAGGTTCAATATCAGGGGAAATTTCTTAACAGAAGGGCTGTCAAGCCCACAGCAGTGGTGGAGTCACCACTTCTGGAGGGATATAACAGCCATGTGGATGTGGCACTTGGGGCCATGGGTTAGTGGTTGGCTTGGCAGTGCTTTGGGGAACTGTTGGACTCAAATTATCTTAGAGGGCTTTTACAACCCAACTGATTCTGCAACTTTGTGATTCTGTGAGCTGAGGGCGATCACCCCTGGTGAAGCAGCAGACCACATGTAGATGTGCTCCTCATACAGCTGTCCAGTGTCTTATGCTGTATTTGATCAGCTCAGCCCATGACAAAGGTTATTGCAGCTCCAACCACCTGAGTTGCTTTTTCCCTGGAGCGGAAACAGCCAAGCTGGATAATATATTTATGTACTTTTAGACAGATTCACCTGCCCTAATGTATGTGTAAACACATACATTGACCTTTATGCATCTAATTTGCATTTAGGTGTTATCCTCACCAAATTTTATATAAATGACAGTATTATTTCTCTTTCTGGGGGATGAAATTGTTATCTCTGTGTGCCTGCCAGCCTACCCTTTACATATGATCCTTGCATGGGTGCAAATCATCCCTGGGGAATGGTCAACATTGCAATGGCTTCATCAGTCTGTTAAATTGAATGTTAGGAAGGAACATCCCCAAGAAACCCTGTATCCTTGTTTCCAGCACCTCTGTCTGATACAGCTGGCCACAGTGCAAATCACAGTTCAACCAGTGAGGAAGAAATTTGGAGCAAGAGTGAAAAAGAAAATAACCAAGAGACAACTTTTTTTGAGGAGACCATGCTAAGATGAGCCAGTGAGGGCAGCAGGAGCCATCCTCTGAATGACAACGAGGAAGGAAATCTCCTTCTAGATGCCTGCATAAACAGCATCAGCTTAAATCCAGCAGCAGGGAGGGGACACAGCCACCACCACCAACCCCCCTATATCGGGCATGGATGTCCAAAGCACAGGACATGACCATGTCACACACACAGGTTTATTGTTTACAGCAAACATGTGCCTGCCACGCTGAAGCCTGACCACTCCACGCCACCTGCTGCATTAATGCCCCATATGCCCAGCCATATGCTCAATCCACACAGTGGGGATGCTTACATGGGTCTTTAGGGAGGGAAAAGGGACATCTGAGCATGTGGGAGCAGGTAGGGTTTAGAGAGGACTTGGGGGACCAGAAATGTGGAAAGGATGCTTGATGGCTGCAAGATCCCATGCAGGAAGGCATGAGTCTGACAGGTCCACTCTTCACTGGGTTAAGAACTAGTTAGATGGCTGGACCCAGAGAGTGGTGGTGAATGGTGCCACATCCAGTTGGTGTCCAGTCACTAATGGGGTCCCCCAGGGTTCAGTATTAGGCTCAGTCCTGTTTAATATCTTTATTGACGATCTAGATGAGTGGATCAAGTGTACCCTAAGTAAATTTGTGGACAATACCAATTTGGATGGGAATGTCAATCTGCTGGAATGTAGAAAGGCTCTGAAGAGGGGTCTGGACGGGCTGGATCAATGGGTTGAGACCAACAGTGTGAGATTCAACAAGACCACATGCCAGGTCCTACCCTTTGGCCACAAACACCTCAGACAGTGCTACAGGCTGGGGGCAGAATGGTTAGAAAGCAGACCACTGGAGAAGGACCTCGAGGTGCTGGTTGACAGCAACTGAACATGAATCAGCATGTGCCCCGTTGGGTAAGAAAGCCAATGGCATTCTGGCTTTTAACAGCAATAGTGAGTCCAGCAGGACTAGGGAAGTAACTGATTGTCCTTCTGTACTCAGCACTGATGAGGCTGCACCTCAAGTGATGTATTCAGTTCTGGGTCCCACAGTTCAGGAAGGACACTGAGGTACTGGCACATGTCCAGAGAAGGGCAACAAAGCTGGTGAACAGTGTGGAGCACAAGTCCTGTGTGGTGTGGCTGAGGGATTTGTGGTTATTTAGCCTGGAGAAAATGATGCTCAGGGGTGACCTTATCTGTTCACAGCTACCTGAGAGGAGGTTGTAGCCAAATGGGGGTCAGCCTCTTTTCCCAGGCAACAAGCAACAGGACAAGAAGACATAGTCTCAGGCTGCACCAAGAGAGATTCAGGTTGGATATTAAAAGGAATTTCTTCACAGAAAGGGTGACTAAACATTGGAATGGAGTGCCCAAGGAGGTGATGGCATCATTGTCCCTGAAGGTCTTTAAGAAAAGACTTGATGTGGCACTTAGTGCCATGGTGTAGCTGAAAAGATGGTGATTGGTCAAAGGATGCACTTAATAATCTCAGAAGTCTATTCCAACCTAATTGATTCTGTGGTTCTGAGTGGCTCTGTGCCCAGCACCAGCAAAATGGAAGTGGAGGATGTTGAGGGTGTTGGAGAGCACCACCGACCTTTTGCAATGTGTTTATCTGAACTAGGTTGGTAGGAAGTTGCATGTGCAAAATATATGAAATGAATTTTCAATACACCACCAAATAATGTTGTGCTGGAAATTGGAAGGTGTTGGGTGTTTCTGCACATTAGAAGCATATCCTGCCTGGGTGGATGAAGGAAAGGGTTTCAGCTCACCTAGGTCAGATACCCACTGCAGGGACATTGGTGTTTCAGCTTGATGGCTACGCTCCTCCTGTAGTCAAGAGGAGAGCAATTCCTCTTGATGTAAACATCTAGAATGGGTCAAATAAGCACTTTCGAAATTCTGGTTGCTCTCCAGCGGCAGGTAACAGAGGATGTATGTCCTGAAGCATCCCTTCTCTTGCTCTGTCCCTCTTGTTATCAGACTTCTGGTGCTTTGCACCCAGCATTCAAAGCCTTCACTAATCACCACTGAAGATCCCAACACGCTCAAACACCCAGGATGAGATATGGCATGGTACTAATGGCCAGATTTCCTTATGGATCAGCAGAGCAGAAAGGCAGGAGGCTGTGGGTGCACTGACAGCTTGTTATGTATTAGATGAAGGGCTAACAAAGGCCACCACAAGCTGAAGCTCCACATGTTCAGCCCAAATTTAAAAGGGGTGTTGAGCTGTGCCTACATTCCTAGGAAGAGCAGGGCAGGATCTGTACAATCACCATGCCGTGCCGTGCTGTGCCACACCATGAATGGGGCTTTTCCTGCATCCTTGGTAGCCCAGCCAGATACAAGTGAAAGAGGATACCACATCACGCAAAAGGTTAGTGAAAATGATTGACCAGCCACTTTTTGGCTTGCAAAGTCAATTTATCTGGATGAATTAGAGTATTGGTCTCAAACAAAGCTGGGGACCTAAGCCTTATGATGTTCAATAAACTACCATGGGTTCTCTCCCACCAGTCTACACCAGGCACACTGTGATTTCCAGCCCACGGCTGTAACCTGACCCATCACCCTGCTTAGAGAAAAACTCAATTAATTTGAGCCCAGAACTGAAATTGGGGCTCCTTAAAGGAAGGCAGCTAATCTTTCTGCCTTACGTACTCTATTTGTAAACTGGAAATGGTGACTTTATCCATCTTTGTGGGATGTGGGGAGGATTATCACTTAATCTGAGACTCTGCTGCACCTCAATGAGTGAGCGTGGTGTAAGAACCTGTATTAGTTTCATTGTTTGGGATGCTGCTTCCCTGCTACAGCTGTAATTGCTCCAAGGATGCAGAGAGATTTGTGAATGGCGAAGGGGATGAATTTTGGAGCTAATTTCAGTGTCAGGGCTGGACAGGTACATGCTCATCCCTGCTGGAAACCAAGGAGCTGCTTCCTCAGACACATTGGGAATTTTAATTAGAAGAGATGAGTGTTGCTGTGGCCTTAACCTGTTGGAGTAAGTCCAGAGGAGGCCATGAAAATTATAAGAGGGTTGAAGCATCACTGCTATGAAGACAGTCTGAGCGAACTGGAGTTCTTCAGCCTGGAGAAGAGAAGGCTCTGGGGAGAACTTAGAAGCCCTTCCAGTGCCTAAAGGGGCTCTAAGGGAGCTAGAGAGGGACTTTGGACAAGGGCCTGGAGTGACAGGACAAGAAGGAAGGATTCCCATTGACAGAGGGCAGGATTAAATTGAATATTGGGAATAAATTCTTGGCTGTGATAGTTCGAGGCATTGGCACAGGTTGCACAGAGAAGCTGTGGCTGCCCCACCCTTCGAAGTGCTCCAGGCCAGGTTGGATGGGGCTTGGAGCATCCTGGACTAGTGGCAAGTGCCCCTTCCTGCCCATTCAAGCCTTGAGCTCAGTCAAAGCAAGAGGACAGAGCTGCCATTGTCTCTGCTGGTGCAGGACCAAAGCCTGAGAGGATCTGGATGTGCATATTATCCTCCAGTGTCTTCATAATTCATGATGGTATGCATATAAGAAACTTCCGGCATTGTTTTTATTACTGCCCTTAAAATAGGATGCAGAAGGAAAGGTTTATGGGAGACAATTCATTTTATTTGCCCTTCTGCACCAGAATTAATTGCAGCCATATTTATTGCTCCATCAAGTAGAGATGAGGTAGATAAGGGAATGTCTTTGTTTAGGGTAATGAATAATTGATGTTGTAAATTCACCAGAACCTTGAAATCTGAAGGACTGGGTTTGCTTGCTGTCCAGGGAGCAAGACTGAGCCTTAACCCTTGTGTGTGACTTCTGTTACATGACTTTCCTAACGCTGTGATTGTCTGTTTAAACTTTTGTAACACAGATCATAGAATTTCCCCATGTAGAATGCCTTGAACTACTACTACATTTGGCATCCAGGCTACTTCTACGTGCAGAGGTGAGAGGTTTGTCCAAGAAATAACCCATCCTGCCCTATGACAAATATCTAAGGCTGAATAAAACATAAAATTGACTACAGAGTTTTGACAGCTTTGATGGCTAATCAAACCATCTGACAAGACAGGGGCTCTGTGTCAAACCCATAACTTCTAGTTGGGCTGAGGGAGGTTTTAGAAAGACACCCTGAGCATCACAGACTAAAACCCTCCCAAACATTACTAGGAAGTGGCAGTTTCTTTCCCAAAATGACTTTCCCCAAGGCTGTAGGCTCCTGATGAATATTGGAATCATAGAATACCCTGAGTTGGAAGAAACCACAAGGATCTTCAAGTTGAACTCCTGGAATATTTGCATTTGTGTCTCAGGAAACCCCTAATATCTGCAATATCTAATATTCCAAAGAGGACAGATCTGTTGTTGAGACTTACTCTGCCCTTGTGGTGGGGACTGCTGCCTGCCCACGTCCCTGATGGCCTGTATGGCTGTGCCGATTACACATGCCCTGCTTTCCAGGCTGGAAATTGCATGGTTTTATAAGCCTTTGCATTAGAGATGGAGGGTGAATACTGGTTTATGAGTCTTGTCTGCTTATGCTCTGGAGCAGAGCTGGAGGGCTCTTGAGCAAGCATAAATTGGTGTCCCTTGGATGATCCCTTACTTGAAAATTAGGGGGGGTGGGAGGGAAAG
>NW_008673051.1:23064-33456 GCF_000695815.1 Acanthisitta chloris
GAAACTGTAACTTCAAAGACAAGCTAGGATGGCAGCCTGTGTCTGCTTATATGAGGAAAAACAGGGATGGCTTTGATTAGTGAGAAGGTAAAACACATGACTAGATGAATAGCAATGTCCTTCCACAGCTTTTTTCTAATCCAAGAAAGGACAGTTGTGAGGGACACTGGCATTCTCAGTGGAAACTATTGTGTCTTGGGAGAAAAATCTGTTTATTTTAACCTACTGAGAAATAGGTCTATGAATTCTTCTGCCTTGGAGAGGCCCTGATAGACTGGACCCTTTGTGTGACACCAGTGTTTCCATGTCTGTCGAGAAGAGGACTCTAGCATCAGACAAAAGAGAGGACTGGGGGCTGGAGGAAGAAGGACATCTCTGGCCTAATTCTGCCTCTGAAAAAGTTAGCAGTGCTCTAAAAAATCAAAGTTGCAGGATGGTTATCTGGACCTCAGAGTCCAAAGAGAGGTCACCAGCTGATCTCAGCTGCACACTGCACCATTCAACATAGGCAGAAGTCCCTTCAGAGCATGAAAAACATGAACCGGTGTTTGCAGGGAATATATGTATTTTTCAGGGTAGCTGAATGGAAAAAGCAGCACAGAGCTCATGTAGAGTGAGCAGGACACAGGATGACAGAGGAAGCCCAGGCTTGGTAAACAGCAAGTGCTGAGCATGCGGGGGTGGTGGGGGTGATGCCACTGCAGTGACTTGGGTGGTGTGGCCAGAATCTGACAGATGATGGCAAATATCAACTGAAAATAAATATTCAGAGCTTGGATTTTGATTGTTGACACTTAAAATGATTTGGCAGTGCTCTGGTTGACCTAAGTGTGTTCCCTGTGTCTGTGGGTGCATGTTGCTTGTGTTCCTGTCAAGCCTGGGCTATGTCCTGAAGCCCTCAAAGGTCCTTGCTTCTAATATCCATCGTCACATCCAAGATACAGCTGAGGCAAAACACAATAATGGTGCGAGAAAAGAAGAATCTCATTGTTTTCTAGTTTTTTCTTTTAAAGTACAAGCCTGCTGGTCTCTCTTTCCTTTTTGGAGGAGCAAGGAAAGCACAAGTGTGTTCCCCCTCCTTGCCATGCACTTTCTCCAATTTGCAGATCGACATTTATCCATCATCTGAATTCTCATCTGTCACAAAGGTGGAGAGGAGAGAAAAAGTCTGACAGTTAAAAAGCCACCTGTGGATCAATCACAAGCAGACAGACAGAGATGGAGGCTGCTGGGGGAGCAATTTTCACCGGCAGGGATGGAAGTATTTGCCCTTGCTTGGTGTTGAGAGTTTTCAGACAGCTGGTGAGATGGTCTCTGTGCTGGAAATTTCTGTGACAGGAGAGATAATTCACCAGCTGCTGACATGTGTTAGCCCTCAGCTTCTCCTGCCTTCCTGTATGTGGCCTTGTAACTATCTTCTGTGTGTGGGAAGATTTAAACACCAAGGTGCTGGCTCCTCAAGGAGGATATGCTGTTGCCCTGGTGAAGAAGCTTTGAGCAAAAGTTTAGCATGTGTCGGGGCCTGAACACCAAACCTTTAACTGTGTATGTTTCAAATCTGCTAATGTGATATATGCTGTTTTTCTTCCCTACCTCAGTTTTTGCTTCAGTATTTTTATATCACATTTACTCTAGACTTCAAACCCAACAATTACCCCTCCTTAACTACAAGAACGGCCAAGGCTGGGTTATGTTGGTTAGAAAATGGTAGGTCACAACTTTTTGAGCCAGCTGGGAGATGTGGAAGCTGGAGGAAACGGGTGGGGAGGGATCAGGGTGGAGGTCATGGATCATCACAGGTTAAGGGGTGAGCAGGCTGCGGTTTACACAGAGGCTTCAGACTACCAGGAGGATGAGTGTGCCAGCTTACTGCAGGGTAAGATTTTGGTGTAGGGGGACTTTACACAAGAGCCTGTAGTGACAGGACAAGGCAGGGATGGTTTCAAACTGAAAAAGAGGAGGTTTAGATTAGTCATGATGAAAAATTTCTTGACCGTGATAGTGGTGAGGGATTCACTGTTATTAGCTGGATTTAGATTACTTGCTCACTTGAGACTAGAGATTTGAAACACATGGCTGAAATCCTCTTTCTAAACCAGAATAGCTAAATTTTTGGGTGTTTCTCCATCATCACACTTTGATTTGAATCTATGTTGATGTTCAGGACATAATTTCAGTTTTCGTCTCATAACTGTTCTCTGCCAAATATTTGCTCCTTTCTTCTCCTCTATTCTCCTGTTGACAAACACTGTAGACAAACCAATGGCACTAAATCACTAAATAATACTAATAATACCAGCACTTCAGCTCTCAGAAGGGTGATGCAATGATAAACTTCAAAGCAAATTATAATTAATTTTCCTGAAACAAAAGACATCCCCAACATGACACCACTTGAAAAAATGTGATTTTTAAAAATTATTTTTCCTTATTTTTAATGAATGTGTATAATCACAGAATAGTTTAGGGTGGAAGGGACCTTAAAGCTCATCTCATTCCAACCCCCTTGCCATTGGCAGGGGCATTTTCCACTAGACCAGGTTGCTGCAAGCCCTGTCCAACCTGGCCTTGAATGCTTTCAGGGATGGGGCAGACATAGCTTCTTTGGGCAACCTGTGCCAGTGTCTCATCACCCTTACAGAGTAAAATTTCTTCCCAGTCTCTGATCTCTGATCTAACCCTGACCTCTGTCAGCGGGAAGGCATTCCTCTTGGTCTTGTCCCTCCAGGCCCTTGTCCAAAGTCTCTCTCTAGCTCTCTTGGAGCCCCTTTAGGCACTGGAAGGGCCTCTAAGGTCTCTCCAGAGCCTTCTCTTCTCCAGGCTGAAGAGGCCCAGTTGTCTCAGTTTGTCTCCACAGCAGAGCTGCTCCAGCCCTCAGAGCATCTCTGTGGCCTCCTCCGGACTTGCTCCAACAGCTTTATGTTCTGATGTTGCAGAACACAGACTTGATACCTTGCTTGTACTACCAGAAATTAACTTTACTACTACCAGAAATTAACTCTAACCCCTGTAACCTATTTTTTCAATCCTTTGGCCCTGCCTGGCCAAGAGCTGCTGCTGGTTGTGTGGCCATGCCAAAGGAATGAGAAAGCAGACAGACCTGCTTCTCCCAGAAAGAGGAGCTAAGCCTCACCTTGACAACTAGGGTGGCCCTGATGGGGTGGACAGGGTTATGCCAGCCTATGGAAGGGAAGGGTTTGGTCCTTCTGTTTTTTTGGAAGAGAGTTTCTAGAAACTATTGCTTCTTCTTAACCCATTTCCCTTCACGTTATAGGTACTTGGAGAATTCCATGACGTGCTGCCTATCTGTCATTGTCCCTGTTAAGGGAATAGGTGAATTATCTCTTGGAACTTGTGTGAAGTGAATGCTTGGTAAGGTGGAGTAGCTGGTGACTTCAGGTTTCATGATCAAAGGGGAAAGACATCATATCCTATGACTCTGCTCACTGAAGTTCTATCTATGGACTATCTCAGGACAACAAGATGTCACTTCATGCTTGCTGCCACATCCTACTGACTGAATCTTGCATCAAGGCAAGGAGCAAGGAGTTGAGGAAATCTTGCATTCAGAGATCAGCTGCGAAGGTCTGTGTTTAGGCAGCTCTTGAACTGCAGCACGTGCCAACCTGCCCGTTACTATCACTGGAAAAGGCATTCATACTCTTACACACAAAGTAAAATAAAATGAGAATAATATGGGGAAAACCCCATATTGTCTGGAAAAAAGCCAACAATAAAAACCAGTCTCATGAAGATCTACTTCGAGCCCTTTTGGTTTTTCACCAGTCTAAATAAATGGTCAGGGAGTGAAGGGAGTGGTTGGGTGCTGCCCAGAGCCATAACCACACTGGTTGGTGTTGCAGTCATGTCTGGTTTCTTAGCTGTTACCTGCTCTCACTCAACTGATTTTTAACTCACTCGGCATTTTCCGTGCGTGCGAGATGTTTGATTAGATCCCTTATGTTGCGTGTGTGGAAATAAAAGGCCAGCTAAGAACAGACAACTGATTAGGCATTAGGTGAGGTATAATCCTCTCTAATCACATTTCTAAACCTGGTAGTTGGAGGTGGGATTAAAGTTATTAACATGTGGACAATAAGCATATAATTTATTTAACAATTACTGGCTCTTTGTAAAGGGGGGTCTACCCACGCTGCAACCACACACCAGCTCCTTCATCTCATGCAGGATGACACTGCTATCAGGGACGAAGGTAGCAGATATGGCTGGTTGTCTGCACACATGAAAGGCAGCAAAATAGACGTTACTTTGGATAAAAGCAGAAGTGAATCTGAAATCCCCTAGCAGGACCCCTAGGGGCAGTCCTATAGGAGAATACATGACAGCTAGCTATAAAGCCGCATAAATAGAAAGAAATCAAATATCATAGGGTGAAAAAATGTAGTCAGCGTTTCTTAGTCTTCTCTTCCTGAGCACACTGTAATACAAATATACAATAATCTAAAAACCTGTTTTAAAACTTGTAGGATGTGGAACAGGAGGCAAAGGTAACAACTGGCAAGTAGCAATGTTGTGCAAGAGCAGCATGGAAGGGAATTACAGAGTTCCTGGATCAAACCCTGTACTGAGCTTGTCATAGAGTTTTCCCAGCTCCGCTAGGCACTGTGGTGTTACACCAGAAATTTACATGTCAGGTAGACATCCTGGTATTCAATAGATTTGTATTTTAATTCTTCGGGTTATCGTGCCAATGTACCTGTCTGCTTTTGGAGAACTGAGGTTTGATCTTGTGACTGTGTTGAGAATGTTTGGATCAGCAAGGTTTTTTCCCTGTGCATTAAAAAAATCGAAACAAAAAAAATCCCAAACAAAACAAGAAAACAAACTAAAAGACTCAAACACAAAACCTTCAGAAGAAAAACAAACCCCAACTCTGTGCCCCAGCCTGTTGCCTGGTATGTATTATCCTACTGAAGGATAGTTCCAAGTTCTCCAAGGAGGATGTCAGGTCTGCTCTGCATCAGGACATGGTGCCAAAGCCTGGGGGCAGCTCAACCTGATCCATGCAGATGCAGTTGTGAAAGCCCAACATGCAGAGCTCCCTTTTCCATGCTCTCTGGTTGTTGCAGTCCCTGGAAAACCTGGGCCTTGTGCCAGCTGCACTCTTCCAGACAAGTCTTGGGCACAGACCATGATTTAGGTCAGGCCAGTGACCATTTGCAGCAACATTTTTCACACGCCCGCCCTGTTTCGAAAGCCGAAAGTCTGGTACTCTCTGCGTGTTGCTCATTCTACCCCAGTGGAACTGGCTGCAGCAAGTTAGCATGGACCGTACACCGTGCACTGCTGATACGCTCATGATGCTGCATGAGGGGGAAAATTATATTGCTATGGTCAGGCTTAAACCTCACAGATTTAGACCCTTCATGCTCCAAAGAGTGTCTAGAGGCAGGCTTACAGATTTGAAGCATCCTGAGATATATAAAAATTAAGAGGCTCCATTTATAGCCATTGAAGAGTAAGAGGAACTCATGGAGGTTATCTGTCCCACCCTAAAACAAGCTCTAAAATACACTAAATGAACTGTCCTCTAGAGAGCTTTGGGTGAGGAACCTGGATTTTGATACCTAACTTCTAACATTTGGTGAAGTGCATCCAACCATCTGTCTGCAGGGATTTGGTGATGGAGATAGCCTCAAGGCACCCTCAAAAGGCACCACAGGTCTAGCCTGTAAATCCCACAAATGCTTTTCTTTATGTATATTATAGAGCAAAACCATATTCTTTCATGGGAATGACATTGGCCCTGTTTCTCTGATCTCCCTTCTCTAGACTTTGTTCTTGCTGCAGACAGTGGCCATGTGATGCAGCTCCTAGCTCAGAGCACGAAGATCTTCCAGGTAATGCATTTTGTGAGTGACCTGACAGTTTTACCAGCATATTCAGCTGAGACTGCAGTTGGGTCATTTCACAGATTTGAGCCATATCAGATTCTATTAAGTCATCGTGATTGAAACGGGGCAAAAAGACAGGAGAGGAGAATGGCAGGATCTGTTCATGGGGACAATCTTACCTACCTGGAATTGTAAATGGGACTGGGTTGATTCTCTTGCTCTCTCTCTCCACTCCTCACCCTGTTGCCGAGAAGCAAGCTAATAAGAGAAACTGATGTTCTGATTTAAAATAGATTTTTTTTCCAAGACACTAGCCTTTATTTTTAAATGCATGCCAAGTGTAAATTCTCACTGATTTTCCTCTGGCTTTATATAGCAGCAGGAGACCATCATCTACTGAAAATCAGCTGTTAAATAGGAGCAAACTACCTGTAACCTCGGCATTGCATGTAAGCCTGAGCTGGCGACAGGGATAGACTTCGGAAAAAACAAATCTAGAACATCTTAAAGAGGCAGAGTTGATTCATGAAATCATGTCTTCATCTGAAAATGTTGTACCTGACACTGACACAAATAACCTCTGAGATGATGACTGAACAGGGAAAATATTCTCACCTATCATTTTGTTAACTTTGTGCATTTGACAGCACATCACTACGTCTAGACAGTTCCATGGGCAGGCTAACAATCAGCTGTCTGGCACTGACACGTGGTAGGTGAGACACTACAGATGCTTTTTCTCTGAATCAACTACAGGAGACATAGCAGGAACATGAGTTGAAGGGTGAGAAGACAGCAGACAGAAATGGATAATCACAAGGAAGCCCAGGCACACTGACTGTCACTTCTCCACGCATTTCCAGGAGAGGGCAGTTCATTCATGGAGCATCATAGCTGCCCATGCTCATCAGCAGAATCATTAGGGTTTGTGCAGGGCAATTTTTTGGGGCAGATTGATTCCTGGACTCAAAACCTGCTTGAGGCATATGTCCATCGTGTTTCTTAAGAGTGGACAGAGTTCAAACTGACATTCCCCAACTCTCTTCCTCCTCAAACAGTGTAGTCACCTGTAAAGCCAAGTTTAGTGCATTGCAAAATCCACCCAGGGCCTGGGTAAGCAGCCAGCCCTGAACTCTACATTGCTCTGGTTATAGCACTTGCAAACCCTGAGCTACTGAGCTCAATTAAGAGACTTTCAACCCTGATTAAATTATAGATACATCCTGGAAAGGACTTTCCGTATGATTCTTCTGTTTCCTTCAACTTAAACAAGGTTTTTGTTCTCACAGGTGGGCCACAGGCCAGCATAGCTTCATATGCAAAATTGAACAGCAAAAATTGCACCCAATTCAAGGTCCTCCAAAGCTTTGCATTGTGGTAAAGTCACCCATCAGGACTGTTTGGGCCAAAGTTCTCAGTACTGGCTGTTGGCATTTTTTTGCTTTAATCTTCAAGCCAGTGGATGGGAGCAAGACACTGCTGCTTTTAAGGGCTGTTCCTGTTTGTCTTCAGTTACTGTAGATTACAAATTGCTGCAGATGGCTGTTTGTCCAGAGCTGGAAAGTGATTTATCTTGGAATGAACACATACAGCATGACTATTGGATATTAGTCTCTTTCATTTGTCTGTGGTGTGCATCTTCCATGTCTTCTAAGGTTTTCATCTTCTATAGCTCATTCTTGCCCTGTTCCTTGCTATGACATGTATCAACATGTTGATTAAGTTCTGAAACTGATTAAGTTCTGAATCTGACTTTTGCAGCGTATATGCTGTGATTTCCTTATCTCTGGTGTTTAAAACTATATGATGTATAATTTGTTTGCCTGCAGTCATGTCAAACTTGCATGAAGCAGCTAACTCAGCCAGACTGCAGTTTCAGGTTTGGTTTGGTCACATCTACCAGAAGACATACCTCTCCATTTCCACTAGCAATATTACTGTAAAGCATTTAAGGTAGTCTGACCTTTCTTCACCTGTAAGTGCTAAGGTCTGAAAAATCAGAAGTTGTCCTTGCCTGTGGCTGAGATTATTTTCCTACTGACATGTTTCATAAATATTGACAGATTACTTTTACAGACTGATTTGCACAGTGCAGTAAATGTAGTCAATCAGATTGGTGATTTTAAGACAGCTGTCTGAAGGAATCAGGGCTGCACATCTCAACTTGAAGAGCAGGGACTACATTTCAGATAGCAGGGGCTTTAAAAGGGATTTACAGGTCATTGTATCTATTCCCAGTTTTACATAGTAACCCAGAGAGGAAACAGGGCCTTTGAATGCATAAACAGAAGACAACTGAATCAAGGCAGAAAAGTGCTATAACCATGTAAAGGACTTAAACCATGAACCATGTTCATGGTTTAAGTGCCCATACTTTAACAAGGAAGTTACAGAGGTAAAGAGGATTTGGAATAAATGTGAAGGTTGCAAACCCTCCTTGCATGGTAAGACCAAAGAAACTCAGTTTAAATTGTTTATTTTAAGAAAAAAAACATGGAGGTGTGACTCACTCCCAGTCGCCAAATACTTACTTGTCATGCCAAATACTTACTTACCTGTGATAAGATTTCTATGTGAAGACATCAGCGTAACTAAACAAAACCAACAAAAAGGTATAATGAGGTCTAAGACCACGAAGACAAAACAGAAAGGTCCTCATTTTCACCTCCCCAACTTACCAGGAGGCTGGCAGATCCTTCTTACTCCAAGTCTGTAATTGGAATCAAGTTGCCTTTTCCATGGCTGACCTGCAACAGCTCAGAGCTGCAAAGGTTACTGACTCAAAAAATAATTCCTTGGGGGAAATTATTTAGCCTTTGAAGTGAGCAACAAGAGTAGGTGGTTGTAATGGTCCATCTTAGTCATAAATGCAAAGATAATGATAAATTTGAAGGTAAAATGGTGATTTTTTTTTAATCTGTCAGTGCCTTAAATCCCCAGAACATGGCATCAGGACAATGACCTCCAACATATTGGTGAGATCCGGTCTGTTTTGCCAGAAAGCCACTTCCTAAGACAAAGCAGTGCACATCTTACTTTTGCAGAGTAGATTTTGCTATGCTGAGAGAGGACATGTGCCCAGCACCAGCTTGATCCTAAACTGGGGGAGGACAAAACCAGGTGACTCTTAGACTAAATGGCCAAGGCAGGGTAACTGCCTGCATTCTTTCCAACATCTTCTGCAAATACAATGGATGTCACAGCACCATGCCAGGGCTGTCCAGAGCAAGGGCCCCTTATTCCGTCACCTCAGTCGAGGAAACCAGCCTGGCTCCCTGGTAATGCAGAGTGCCAGAGACAGAGGCTCTGACTCAGGCTTCCCTGGGGTTTACATAGAAAAATAGCTATCCGTTGGCTTCAAGCACTGTTAGAAGGATAGAGATCTTTTTTTGCATCTGTTACTCTTCATGATAAATGCCAATAGCTAAAACAAACAACATGACAGTTTTGTAGCGATAAAGTCCCAGTATAATTTTAAAGGCCTAATTTTTCATTATGGCAACATTTTTATTTGGTGATATCTTCACCTGCATAATGGTAATATATGTTCTATATTTCTAAATAAAACTAAGCAAGAAAGGATTTGTCAGATTCTTTGAATTCTTGCTTGATTTGTTTGGTCCATCAGAATCAATCTTTTAAAATGATAACTTTTAATTGCAACTTTTAAATGGATGTTGTCATGAATCACTAGTTTTTGAAAGCACAACGAGAATGTTCAAAACCTGTAACTAAAGTCTTGCTAGACCAATAATAACATAAAGAAAATGTTTACCTCAAAGGATACTAAACACTTCTTCAAATTATAAAGACAACATATACAGAGATCACTTCCAACTCGGCTACCAGTCTTGAACAGATGGTGTAGAAAACTAGGGTAAATCTCATTGAGACTAATCTATACAAACATATGCTTAATTAGCATAGTGCATTTTACACAGTGTAAAACAGAAACAGACTGTATTGCAATAACTGATCACAGCATAAATTGGTTTATTTTGATCCTTCCTACACAGGCATGAACAATTTTTTCTTAATTATTTTGCAGATTTCACTGTAATGAATTAATTTCAGCTTGCTGGAAAAAGCAAACAGAAAAAGGAAATAACAATGATCGAAAAATATATCATACTAGGTTTGCATTTATGCCAAACTTAGTTTCTATGACTGATCCCACTGGCTTATTCACTGCATATATTTAAACATGCACTCAAACCCTTCCTGGACCAAGGCCTACCACTAATTCAGAAACAAAGCTATTGTCCCCCAGGCCTACTCACAAATCACACTTGTTTATTTAAGTCAACAAAGATAAACTTGTGCAAATCTCTGTGTAAACAAGGCTATTTCACTTTAATGATGGCTTATTTGCAGTTAGCATAAATGTGTTTCTAATCAACTAATCCAAAATAAAGGATGTAGGCAGATAAGTGGTGGAGTATTTGGAACAGTAAGAAAGGACAGAGGGATAATCTGAGGAAAAAACAGAAATGTTGACAACTTGAAATGTTTCTAATCTATAAAAATCAGGAAAAGT
>NW_008673051.1:33488-38345 GCF_000695815.1 Acanthisitta chloris
CCTGTCAATTTCAGTGCAAAGTCAAGCAAATTAATGCAGCAAAGGACTTTAAAATTCAAGTGTCTGACCCTGCCAAAGTTGTCTCTCAACTCATTCTGCTTTTGGTTACACAGGGCAACTGGGCTTGTGTTCAAAGAGGAACTAAGAAATAAGGTAAGTTAAGGCAGTTAAATCATTTACTCATCAGAATTATAGAGTGTAAACATAACAAATGTAAGCAGATATATAGGTCCTCTCATTGTGCTATGAATGTCTCATGGGAGATGTCACTTCTAAAGATTACTAACTCCATTCTATCTGACAAACATAATGTACAATACAAGCACAAACCAGTCTGTACTACGATGGGTCAGAAAGGCAGATCTTTGCTCTGAGCACATTATTTTGAATACCAGTTATTTCTTAAGTTATTTCTTCACTTTGCCAAGAGGATAGGACAGATACAGCAGGCTTATACCAGGGCTATAAATTTTTCTTGCTGTGGAACTGATTCTTTTTCTTTTCCTTTGTTTTGAAACTTCCTAATAGTCATTTATGTAATATTGGAAACATACTCTGGTATTTTAGAAGAGGTAGTGAACAGATTTGAGTTGCAATGTTTCAGGTTACTATTTCATTAATTTCATTACTGAAATAATGAATAACTTAATTATTGAAAAGATGAATAGAAGTAATATGAAATGCTAGGGTTTAAAATGTATTTTGCTGTTATTCTCAGTCGTAAGTCACAGCGGTTTTTAAAAGTTTGAGGAGTTTTGTGAGTATTTAGTCTATGCTGGTATGACTAAGTAAAAGTTCCTGTTAATGATGGAGATTTATATGCCTCATATCATGGCTTTAATTTATGATACTAAAGCTCTTCTCTAGTCACTTGAATGCAATGCCTGTTTGAACAGTACACTAGCTGTTAGCTGTCTTGAAACTCAACTGACATGTGCCTCATGATATAATGGGAAAAGCAGAGTGTGGTTTTTCTCTTTAACCCACTTCATGCTGCCACAGGAACTGATATGGTGTCAAGCTGTGTACAAGCTCAATGAGATACAAGGAGAAGGGGCTTGAATCTGTATTTAACCCTCTGAGGGAGACACAATCTCAGTCCTCAAGGAGTTTTTTCATACTGCTAGCAACCTGAAGGGAGGTTTTCGTCAGTGTTGCACTGTCCCCTCCATGGCAGGCAGTCCTGCAGTGGCATGGAGAGGCTGTTTCCACATTTGGCCATGAAGTAATGTGATGTGAAAGAAATACGTCCCTTTCACAGCCTCCAGATCCAGCGCCATTCCCTCTATCTTTTGCAGATTTGTGGAAGAGGAAAGTTACTTTCCTGTCAGTTTAGAGAGAAAAATAACATGCTTGAATGGCATTTAGAGTAAGCAGGGAAGCAGCACTGCAGCCAGTGATGCAAGAGACTGTACTTACTGAAGCACATGATAGTGCTTCAACAGAATGAGCTAAGAAATCTGGGGACATTTAACAGTGGTTTTCCATGGATTTGTGGTCATTTTTGTGCATAGAAGTACATAGTATAGCTGAGTTGGAAGAGACACACAAGGATCATCAAGCTCAACTCTGGTCCCTGTACAGCACAATCCCTACAATCTCACCGCGTGTCTGAGACTGCTGTCCAAATGCCCCTTGAGCTCTGGCAGGCTTGGGGCCATGACCACTGCCCTGGGGAGCTGTTCCAGTGCCAATCACTCTCTGGGCGAAGAACCTCTTCCTTATATCCAATTTAAATCTCCCCTGACACAGCTTCATGCCATTCCCTTGGGTCCTGTTACTGGTCACTAGAGAGCAGAGACCACTGTCTGCTCTGCTCCAAGCCTTGCCTTCCTGGCACCGCACTTCACACTTGTCTCCACCTCCACACAGTGATATCTGATAGAGTCGGGTCATTTAGAAAACCTAAGTGTCTTTGAAGTTATCTGATACTGGTGTTGCATTTCTTTTACCACTTACAGGATTTGGTCACAGCCTTTGGGAGGTCAACATGTATTCTCTGTAGCATAGCACAGCCAGCTAATATTTCATCATGTTTTCTTTAGATCTTAGATTACTTCATAGAATCACAGAATGGTGTGGGTTGGAAGGGACCTTGAAGATCACCTTGTTCCATGGGCAGGGACACCTTCCACTAGACCAGGTTGCTCAATATCCCTTGCTCTTTGTAGCAGACAGGTGACCGTGAATTACCACTGAGCTGTTTCTCTGTACAAGAACAGTGTTTATGAGGATCTTGACTGCCTCACACACACCAGGAGACCTTGTGAGAGATGCTCATGCTCTTCCACTGCAGATTCAAATCCAAATGGAACTGTCAACCATTTGTACCTAACTGCTGATGTCCAAAATGTGCTAAGCTACAGTTTGAGAAAGATGTGGACCTGGAGCAAGTTCAGAGGAGGACACAAGGATACTCTGAGGGCTGGAGCCCCTCTGCTGTGGACACAGACTGAGAGAGCTGGTGTTCAGCCTGGAGAAGAGAAGGATCCAGAGACACCTCACTGAGGGCTTTCGATACCTAAAGAGTGCTTGTAAAAGAGATGGGAGAGCATTTTTTCACACAGCACATAGTGATAGGACAAAGGGGAACAATTTTAAACTAAAGGAGGGGAACTTTACATTAGATATTAGGAAGACATTTTTGGCTGTGAGGGTGCCCAGAGAAGCTTTGGCTGCCCCATTCCTGGAAGTGTCCAAGGCCAGATTGGACTGGGCTTGGAGCAACCTGGTCTAGTGGAAGGTGTCCCTTCCTATGGCAGGAGGTTGGAATGAGATGGTCTTGAAGGTGTACTCCATGATTAGTTTATAGGACCAAGCAATATACAAGTTTGGTATCAGGGGTTACATTTTGTTGTTTGTTTTTACCAAATCAAGTATTATTTCATAAAATTAGAGAATCAGAGAATATTTCTGGTTGGAAGGGACCTTTAAAGGTCACCCAGTCCAACTCCCCTGCCAAAGGCAGGAATACCTACAGTGAGATCAGGTTCGTGAAAGCCCCGTACAGACTGACCTTGAATGTTTCCAGGGATGGGGCATCCACCATCTCCCTGGGGAACCTGTGCCAGTGCCTCACCACCCTTGTCATAAAGGACTTCTTTCTTGTATCCAATCTAAATTGATGCTCTGCCTGCAGGTGCAGGTGTGTGGCTGGGAGCCCTTTCTAGAGCAGATGCACATCCTGCCTGCCTTCTCCACAACCAACATGCTACTCAGGTACGTTCTGATCTCCATGACTCGCAGCCCTGATGCTGCCTTCTTCCATTTGCTTTATTTCTCCCAATGCTTGCAACTGCCTTTCCTAGAGAAAGGAGGTTTACGCAAATGTTCGGGAGTGGGTTTGTGTCAGCGTCCCCCAACCTTCTGACCTATTCCAACCAAACCCAACAGAGATGCAGGGCTTCTGGAGATACCAGGCCTGTTGAGTTTCATGGCAAACACTGGCTGCATTAGAAAAGAGAAACATTGTTAGTGCTTTGCCTAGGAAAAAGGCAGAGAAAGCTCAGTCCTTATCAGCACTGCTTGGCTTCCTTGGCAGTAGAGAACCAGTGGGCACCTTGCCAGCCAGTGCACACATACCCCTGAACCTGCCACAGCATGTGCTGATCCAGACAGAAAGCAAATAAAAGTAGATTGGGGCCAGAGAAGGAAGCTTTGGATGTATCAGGGCTCAGCCTCAAGGATGAGTGGAGAGGGAGCCACAGATCTGTTGCAGCAGACAGGTCTGAGACAAATTCATAGGAAAACTGAGCTTAATTAACTTGCTGTTCACAGAAAAAACCTCTCTGAATGCAGTGAAACCACACAGCAAGTGCTCTGCTGGCTGAATAGCCTGTATCTGTTTCCAGGTGCAACATGCCTACAACACCTTATCTTTCAAAAATGGGATGGCAATCTGTCAGCTGCTCTGCATTGTCTGCTGCAGGGATCTCCTCCATTTCACTTCTGTGCTTATTTCACAACTGTCTTGAATCTCAAACTGATGGAGCCTGGGGGAAAACACAACCAAAAGCCTCATTAAGCCACATGTCTGCTTCAAGCTGGGAAAATCCAAGCATGGACAAGGCAAGAGGGAGAATTCTGTGAGTCCACATGCTTTCAGAAGGGCTAAAGAATGGAGAGGTGTCTCACCTGGCTCCCAAGAACACCAGCCCTGCTGAGATGGGAGGTGTGCCCAAGATGCTGAATCATAACACCTCCATTACTGAGTGCAGAAACTGCTTCAGCCCGGAAAGAGAATCATGTCTCTGGAGAGCCAACTCTCAGGTCAGTGAGATGTGACCTCAGGTGTGAAAGAAGTGGCCTGAAATTGAGATATATGATACATAACAAGGAAAAGTAACAAAAAAGCAAAAGCAGAAAAACAGAGCATCTCCAACAGACTTACAGCAAATCAGGAACAGACCTTTACATGGAAAGAAACCCCAAAGGAACCCCATTAAGCTCCCACCTTGTGGGTCCTCACTCATGCTTCAGGGTACCTGCTGGGCATCACTGTGAGGATCTCTGCAGACAGAACAAGGATGAGTTTCACATGCTGACAGGTCCCTAGACACACAGTTGCAAGCAACAGGCTCTAATTTACTTGTGGTGAGCCTGGGCATTTACTTAGGCACAGGAATTTGGTTATGTTACATCATTACCACACCACAGGTGGTTAAAGCTTTGAAGAGTCTGCTCAAGGCTGTAGCTAACAGAAAAAAAAATCATGTGGGGGAAAACCACTCTCTAAGGAGTTACTGAGCATGAGGGGGAGCCCCAGGGCAGGTGCAGGCAGCAGAGGGAGGTTGGGCTGCCTTATCTCTGTGTCACACCTTGGGGACTGTCAGGCCTGGAGCTCTTCTGCCACTGCAG
>NW_008673051.1:38508-38786 GCF_000695815.1 Acanthisitta chloris
CCAGCCCCTGTCCCCAGGTGCCACATCTACATGGCTTTTAAATTCCTCCAGGGGTGGTGACTCCACCACTGCCCCGGGTAGGCTGTGCCATCACCTGATCACCCTTTTGGTCCAGAAATTATTCCCTATCTCCAACTCAAACCTCCCCTGGCACAACTTAAGGCCATTTCCCCTCATCCTGTCACTTGTCACCTGGGAAAAGAGACCAACCCCACCGGGCTCCAGCCTCCTGTCAGGGAGTTGCAGAGCTCGAGAAGGTTTCCCCTGAGCCTCCTTTT
>NW_008673052.1:0-10642 GCF_000695815.1 Acanthisitta chloris
GGTTGTTTGGAGATCTCATAGCAGTTTTCCAGCATCTGAAGGGGCCTACAGGGAAGCTGGAGAGGGACTCTTTGTTAGCAATTGCAGGGACAGGACAAGGGGCAATGGGTACAAATTGAAAGAGGGGAAATTTAGATTACGTATCAGGAAAATGTTTTTTACTATGAGGGGGTGAGACGCTGGAAGAGGCTGCCCAGGCAGGCAGTGGATGCCCCAGCCCTGGCAGTGTTCAAAGCAGGCTGGATTAGACCTTCAGCAACCTGGTCTAGTGAGCAAAAATGGCAGGGGGGGTTGCGACTAGATGACCCTCTATGACCTGTTCCATGATCTGTACCATGACCTTCCCCAGCACCAAGGTCAGGCTGACAGGCCTGTAGTTCCCTGGATCCTTCTTCCAGCCCTTCTTATAGATGAGTGTCACCAACTTTCATTTAACTGGGACCTCCCTGGCTAGTCAGGACTGCCAGTAAATGATGAAAAGATGCTTAGTGAGCTGTTCCATCAGCTCCCTCAGGACCCCTGGGTGGGTCTGTGATTTAGACTTGTGTCTTAAGTGGTGACTTAGATTATGGGCTTAATTCTTCTTCCCATACCTCTCTTCCAGCTCAGAGGCCTGGGTTCTCACCAAACAACTGGTCTGACTACCAAAGACTGTGGCAAAGGCAGCCCTAAGTACCTCAGGCTCTTCTTCACCTTTTGTCACTATGTTTCCCTTCAGCATCCAATGAAGAATGGAGATTCCCCTTAGCCCTTCTTCTGTTGCTCATGTATTTATAGAAACATTTTCGATTATCTTTTGCAGCAGTGGTCAGATTAAGTTCTAGTTGGGCTTTGGTCCCTTCTAATTTTCACCCTGCATAAGCTCAGACTATCCTTGTAGTCCTACTGAGTTTCCTGCTCCTCCTTCCAAAGGTCATAACCTCTCCTGTTTTCCCTTCTTGAAGAATGTCCAGCCTTCCTGGACCCCTTTGCCCTTCAGGACTGCCTTCCAAGCAACTCTCTCAACCAGGCCCTTAAAGAAAGATTCTGCTCTCTTGAGCTCATGTTCATGCACATGCTGTGTCAGGGAAGTGAAGACACAGAAATAGAGAAAAGAATATAGGTTGATATCAGAAATTGACCTGAAGAACACAAAATGCTATGATCATGCACCGACAGCTGGTTGTAGACTTTTGAGACAATCTGGATTATTATTTTGTTGCCACGTGTATAAATGCAACAAGGGTGACAGCACTTATTCCTTCTGGTACACTTTTCAACGTATCACAGTGCCAAAGCTCACAGGACTACAAGCTCAGGTCACAAACCAAGTGCAAGGAGGAATCATGATGTGAAACAGCAAATGTTAAACAATAAATAGAATGAACCAACAATCTCTCTGTCGTAACAATTGCCGCAGCTATCAGAGCACCATTAAAACCATAGGGGGGTTTCATTGTTTCCTTCTCCCTGGTGAGCAAAGTTTTAAATGCACTGCTGGAGAAGCTTATCTCCCATGATGGAGCTTCCTTGAAGGGCATGCCTTGTCCATTGCACCACAGTGCACATCACTGCCACTGCAGCAGCTGGTGGTGGGGAGGAGGGGGTGTCAGACACAGCTAGTCCTCCATTGCTTTCAGGGTGTGTTTTTCTGTTTCTCACTGACCACACTCAAAAGAACTGGGCGTTCATAGTCTCAAACATTTTCCAACAAATTGCATGATTAAATTCCTTAAACATTGCTGCCCATTCCTAATCCCTTTTTGCAAACATCCCTTTCAGGAAAAATTGCTGAACACCATGGTGTTTGATTTATATTTCATTTTGAAAACAGGAAGTAAAGAGATTAAAGTTGGGGATTAAAACACTTACTCTTTACTGCATATTTTCTGCAGAATAGTTTCTTAGTTGCCATGGGCACTGCTCACTGACCCTTGGCCCTTGAATGCATTTCTTTTTGCATTGGTGGCATCTTTTAAGTGGACTTCATAGAGAACAAATGAAGAAAAATAACCTTATTTTCAACTGCTCTCAAAACAAGAAAAGAGATTTGCTTCTCTTTCAATCTATTCTCTTCCTTTTGTGTTTTAAACAGTGAAATCTGAACTAAGAGTTTGGATAAGGGCAAGTAAGAACTGAAAGATGCAGAAACAAACTGGGCTCATACTATGGGGTGTTTGCTCCCCACAAGACAGGTGATCTCAAACAGAGCAGTTTCTCCAGACTAATATAGTCACATAATGGTCGATGTCACTTTTAACTAGCTTAGTGACTGAATAACCTGCTGAAACATGTAATGTTCTAACCCTCCTTGGCTCCCTCTTTCCTCATTAATTAAACATTCTGAGTCAGAAAAACATAAATTGATTTATGTCTTATATGAAACACATTAAGCATTGTGTTTCTTGAGTCACAAAATAAGCCTACTTCAAATACTGAGAAATTAAAGGAAATGAAATCTGGAAATGCACTGTGAAATTAAATAAACCAAATATACTAGCTAAAAAAGAAATAAATCACCAGACATTGTTTTCTATTCATGTTTTCCACTACATCTAAAGGCTGGTGTAAAATTTTGTTTATTCCAAAACCTTTAAACAAACTGTTAGATTCATTTATTGTGTGGTAGAGTCAACATGTATTCACAATCAAAAGCCTGTTTCTACTGTAAACCTGTAAAGCAATATAAACAATGAACAATCAAGACTGCAGCCCTGTAAGAAGAGCTCTATATTATTTTGCTGAAGGAACAACACATTTGCTGACATATCCCACAAAATAGAAAGGTAGACAATCTCTCAAAATACTGTGCCTTTAAGCACTTGGGTATTTTCTCATTTCTCATTTTTGTTTTAAGATGGACAGATTTATATATCACACCTACAGTCTGGGCAGAGAAGTGATTGAGAGCAGCCCGCGGAGAAGGACTTGAGGGCGATGGTTGATGAAAAACTCAACATGAACCACAGTGTGTGCTCACAGCCCAGAAAGCCAACTGTGTCCTGGGCTGTATCAAAAGGAGTGTAGCCTGCAAGTGAAAGGAGGTGATTCTCCCCCTCTACTCTGCTCTCATGAGACCCCATCCAGAGTACTGTGTATCGTTCTGAGGTTCTCAACACAGGAAGGATGTGGAGCTGTTGGAATAAGTCCAGAGGAGGCCTCAAAGATAGTAAGAGGCCTAGAGCACCTCCTCTATGAAGACAGGCTGAGGAAGTTGAGACTGTTCAGCCTGGAGAAGAGAAGGTTGTGTGGAGACCTCATAGCAGTTTTCCAGCATCTGAAGGGGCCTACAGGGAAGCCAGAGAGGACTCTTTGTTAGCAACCTGAGTGATAGGACAAGGGGGAATGCCTTAAAACTATAAGAGAGCAGGTTTAAAGTAGAAGTTAGGAAGAAATTCTTTACTGTGAAGGTGGTAGAGGCACTGAAACACATTGCCTAGAGATGTGTTCACGGCCAGGCTGGATGGGGCTTTCAGCAATGTAGTCTCATGTAAGGTGTCTCTGCTCATGGCAGGGAGGGTTGAAACTAGATGTTATTTAAGGTCCCTTCCAACCAATTTTTCACGGTATACTTGTATGGAAAAGACAATGTTCTTGTACAAGGCTGAGTGCTAATTCACATGACAAACGGATCTTCACAAAGAGCATAAAGGTGGTAGTCACCTTCTATACCAGTTTCAAACCACTGGATCTCCCTTACAAAAGGCGGCTGAGAGAGCTGGGTCAGTTCAGTGTTGAGAAGAGACAACTGAGAGGGGACCTCATCAATGCCTATAACTATATGAAGCAGAGGTGTCAAGAGGATGGAGCCAGGCTCTTCTCAGTGGTGCCAACCATTTGGACAAGAGGCAATGGCAGAAACTGATGCACAGGAAGTTCCAGCTGAATATGAGAAAGAAATTCTTTACTCTGTGGATGACTGTGCACTGCAAGAGATTGTCCAGAGAGGGTGTGGAGTCTTCCTCACTGGAGATATTTAAGAACCATCTGGACACAATCCTGTGCCATGTGGTACAGGATGACTCTGTTTGAGCAGGGAGGTTGGACCAGATGACCCACTGTGGTCCCTTCGAACCTTACTTGTTCTGTGATTCTCTGATACGTAATAGTGCAGGATTTTGTTAATTAATTGTTCCATAATTTCATTTTCACTAACTTTAATAAAGAGACTTACAAACTAGAAGAGCTATACATTCTTATTTTTGAAAACAGTCTCATCAATTCACAGATGAAAGACATTTGCTGCTTCCTGGAAGCACGAAGTGTAACCAACTGAAAATAAGTTCGTTTGTGTCAAATAGTGCCCTATTTTCTGCCTAGTCAACTTACAAAAATATCTCACAGGTTTCTTGTCCTTTCAAAGTTGAAATGAGGACAAGATTAAGAAGAGAACAGGTTTCAAAAGTAGTTGTAGTCCAGGGGTATGTTGTACATTAGTATTCCTCTCAGCATCACTTTAAGCCTCATTTTGGGTGCTGTCTAGTTTTCTAACACTGACTTCTGTGCCTGGAAGGAATGCCATCCGTCTTCCCCATGGAAAGATGAAATCCTGGCAGAGTCAGCAATTTTTCCTTTTTAAAACAAGATAATAATCACTGCTTTTTATCCTACCAAAGGATTTTAAAGGTACAGACTGAATATTACAATGCATAGAGATTAGACCTAAAATGTTTGAGTAAACTTTCCAGGTATTTCTAGGGCATCTGTGTACATGTTTGCCTTCACCTTTATGATGAATTTTGCAAATTATACAAGATCATTAAAGCAGGCACGGCTGTTTTTACTCTCTCATGGCTTTGCTTTCTTTGAAGAACAAATCAAAGTTTATTGTACTATCCTCTAAATTGCTTTCATTAAATGTATTTGTGTTGGGATCTTCTTGGTCTATAGGATTTCATCCCATTACCTGGAGAGCTTTCCAGTTAAATGCATTTAGTGGATGGCTGAAGGCTGAGGTTTGGGAGGAGAAGGGGAACAGTGACTGCCTTATGAGATTTGCAGAAAAGGCATTTTTGCCTTATACAGTAAGTCGTAGACACATATTAAAAAAGTTGCTGAAAATAATTCAGATATTTAAATTTACCTATATCCCTATGCACAATCTGGCCCCATCTTAGCCAAGGAAAGGGTCAAAGCTTTGAAAACAGATCTACAAAATCTGGGGTGAAGACTTGATGTAAAGATTAGCACAGCAAGTAGCTGATTGCTATGAATATACTTCATCCTGTTATTTACGTCTGTGCGACATCAAAGACACATTTGCAGGTACAGTCCCGGAGAGTCAGCAACTTAAGACACCACAATAATGTCACTTGGTATGCAGGGGGAGGTTAAAAGGAGGATTAAAAGCAGTCAGGCAGGACATATTGAAGGAATCCATGACTAACAGAGTGTGACAGCAAAGGGTTTCATTCTTTTCAACAAAATAGATCCCTAGGGCTGGAAGTATTAGTCCACTGTTCCTTTATCACCTTGGAATTTTTATGGTTATTTTTGATGAATTCACATTTTTGTAAATACCTTTTTGACATTAAGCCAGTTTTCACTTTTAATTAAATCCATAAATAATATTTATTCTGCATTAAAAGGTTTGTTGTTCTTAATTTTTATTATTATTACTGCCAGGAAATATTTCAAATACCAAAGCATAATGTTAGTTAGTAATTATAATTCTCAAAGGTCCAGCAACTAAATGTGTTGCACCTTGCAAACATCATGCAAACTTTATCTGTGCTTTAAGTATCTGGCTTGATAGATGCCACAATTTTTTTTCCCTTTTGTGGAGGTTTGGCTTACTTCCCCTTCCACATATTAATGTATGTGAGGAACAAGCATAAATAAATCCTTATCAAACAGAAAATGGGGAATTTTAAGTCTAGAAAGTGCCCACAGAGAGTCAAATGAGGAGTAAAAAGGGCCAAGTTTAACCTGTTTGGCACAAAGAGGGAATGAAAAATGAGCAAAATCAAATAGTGAATGAAATGCAGGAAGAAAAATCTGACATATGACAAAATAGAACAATATGACAAAACAGGAGAGAAGTGATAACACATTATTTCACCTTCAACAACAATAATGTTACAGTGGAGTCTAACATCTATATTCAGGTCCATCATGCCAGTAAAAGTTTGTGTCTGAGTGGCTGAGTTGCCTTCCTGGGACAGGCAGGGCAGGGCTCACAGAGCTCCTTCAGCAGTCCTGCCTCTGGGCAGCATGCACAGGAACAAGGGAGTCAAAGAACAACTTATTAAGGTGAAATGAATGCCCATTTACTTAATCTCTGATACAGGACTGGGCACTCATAAGTTTAAAGGCAATTCCTCATGAACACTACAGGTAGGTTCCATGGAGGCTGATATGCTGGTCTCTGCTGCCATGTCCTGCTTCAACAAAGCATTCAATCAGAACTTACTCTTCAAATTCGTATACTGAAGTTTTAAATACTGCCATTCAGTGCTTACAGTGCTGAATGAAGCTGTTTTCTTGCTACGTTCTATGAATGGCAGTACATTTAATTTTAAATTTAATTTTAAAGCTTCCAGTCTATAACTTGTTTTACATAGGGTTGACATCTAAAAGGTTATGTATTCCTACACTAGTTCATGCAAGCTCCCCTTTTATCAGGATCAGCTTCCTTTAAAATTAAATACTTTTATTCTCAATGATCTAAACAATCTAATTAAAGAGTGCTAGTGATTAATGGGAAATATTATGAAAAAAATTAAAACAAAGTCATTCCCTTAGCTGGCAGCTTAGCTTCTCAACAGATGTACTTATACATATAAACAGTTGTTGACTCATGGACATGACAATCACAGGGAACCAGCATTGTGGAATATCTTGGTATTGGAAGTGTCTGGCATACAGAAATATAATTTAGAGCTTAATCTTACATACTGCTCACAAAATCCATCTTTCCACCTGACACTGAGCAGTATTTCATAATGCTATGTTATTTACCAGATGGCAGAATTTAAAACCAAAACATTCTGTTTGCAAAAATTATTTTTGTTTTTCTTGTTATGCATGTTTAATGATTAACCATGACATCAGAAAATGTAAAGCATTAAAGCAAGTAGCCTCATTAAGTCAAAGATGGAATTACCATCTATATAAAAAACATACCTATTATTTCCTACCAACATTTTTTTCTAATGAACAGTTTGAAATCAGCATAAGTACTTGAAGATACATTGAAGCACCTCATATTGTAACACTGACTTCTCCACATAAGCTTTACACCAGTCGGGACAGTAGGAAATGTACCTTTTTCCTGACTTGCTGATCTTTGGAAGAATGGGCTTTCACATGTTTTCTCAGGGAACTTGGATCTGTGTATCGTTTAGCACATCCTGGAATCTGACACGCATAAGGTTTCTAAGTCAAAAAGGAAAAGGATAAAGCTGCTGTTACATCAGAGATTATTTTAACTCAAGAGAATCCCTTCTGAGCCTTGGGATGCTGCAAACCACATTACTACAGAACACAAATGTTGTACATTATTACAAGCAGAATGCTTGGCAATTTGTTAGAAAGAGAAAGGAAGAAAGTAAGGTTTATAAGGAAGACAAACCAAAGGAAAGTTTTAATTATGGCACCTTTCATTGTTACCTTTCTTTTGCAATCAGTACAATGAATATTGCTAGTTATACTCACAATTCGTCCACCCTCAGAGCAATCTTTGACTTAATCAGAAATTATAGTCTTTAGTGAATCAGGTAAAGAAACTGCAGTAGAGGCCCAGAAAGACTGTTTAGGATTATAGAAGGATCTGCTTCAGAAAAAGAGAACAAGAAAAAGTGTTAGTTTATTATATTACAAAATAAGCAAGCAAAAACCAAACCAAGCATTGAATACTGAAGTTTAAAAAATATTACATACAAAACCCACACATTTTTAAGTGAAGTACAACTCCTTCAGCTTCATTTTCTAATTACACTTCATTTTAGAAAGATATCAGTCCTGTAATACCTTTATAGCTTTCTTAGAAGAAAGCCCAATAAATCTAACTCATCAAATAAATATGAATCTCTACCTCCTTCTGCCCATTCTAACCTGTCTGTCTTCCCTGAAAGCTTGTAGGTTCATGACACAGAGTATTATATGAACATCAGGTCCAACTCTTTGCTGAAACTAGCTATTTTGCAATTTAGCCATTTATGTTTCAGAAAGCATTTTCAAAAACACCTTGTACAAGTTATTAACTTGCCAGTCATAGTAGCAAATATTCATAATGGGGAACTTAATTTTTTACCAGCCATTTAATTCAAATGGCACTGTTCTCATTTTATTTCTGGAGCTCTGCCCACTGGAACCTGCTTCTCTCTGACAAAACATGATGTTTTTGTTATGAAACAAAGGTTTTGAAACGAATCTCAGCTGTTACTCAAATTCCCAAGCAACAATTTGTTGGCATGAAAGTGTTTAGATTCACAAAATTATTCTTCCTCTCTTGACTTTTGGGTACATGCCCCAGCCTTAACATATTTTTCAGAGAAGAGCATTTATTATCACAGATGGCTTCTGTGTCTTTGCATCGTGGCTTCAATTTCCCTAGAGATTAGCTAAGTGGGAGAAAGTTACTGCCCCTATTTGCAGCAAAGACCATGGGCCTGTGGCCTTTTTACCAGCTGGTTTGGCCCATCTTCTTCCATGGTTACATTATTGGGTCCCTTCTGAAACAGCTACAACAGACTCATCAGACATTCTACCCTCCCATCTCTAAGGTTATGGGCCACCTGCTGCCACCAAGCTGGAGGAAAGGAGCACATGGTCTAATGTACAGGGGACTGCAGTGGGACTTCTGTATCCTTACAGTGTCCAAGTGTGTCCTCTGGTGCTTGGCACGGTCGCTGGAGTTGCTGAATGCTTTCTTGCAGCCAGGGTGCTGGCAAAGGTACGGCTTTTCACCCGTATGGCTCCTTAAGTGAATCTTGAGATTTTCCAGTCTGGAAAAGGCTTTCTTGCAACCCTCAAACTAGAAAAGAGAAAAAAATTATTTGAAAGTAAAGCACATACAGCAAATTGCAACAGCAAACACCAAACAGGACGGTGAAAGGGCTAGCAGAGACCTCTGGGCTGGGTGCCTCTCCAGAGCTGAGGAAAGCCTGGTGTCTCACCGTGAGCGTTGCTGCCTGGTTCAAACCAGTTAGATTGTAAGAATGTATTTATCCTCCCTGCACATGGCTGAATTAGGAAAGTATGTCCTACATTTTTGTGATGGGACACTTGAGATAAAAAGCAGCCAGTGAGCTGAGAGCACAGCACCTATCTGGGAAACAGCACCAGTTGATTCTCCTTGCAGTAACACACAGAAAGAAAAATGGACACTGTGAGGTTCCCAAATCCTCCACTAACTACCTCTTTCTCAGCTCTGGGCTTCTTTGGATATTAGCAACTGACTGGAACAAAGGCATCTCTCAGCCTTCCATTTGAGGCTCAACCTACAGAGCAACGGCAAAGACATGCAGGGAAATGTCAGTCTGCTCTGCCTTGCTAATGGCGATGTAAAACGTAAAATGATTTCTGAAATACATTTTTACCTTTCTGCCATAAGTAAAGGTATGAGGTACTAAAAATACTGTCAGCCTGCCAAAATAGGATGTAATCCCCATGGGTACCAATAATCATGTGGCACAGTATTACTACACCCAGTCAAGTGTTGTATCTGTGAAGAAATATGTTTATATGAGCAGAAAATCAGTTCTTCATCTATCATGTTCCCATAGTATACTTTATCCTAAGGGAAAATAAAAACATCTATTCTATTTGACACCAGTATTTTTATGTACACTTGACTTCAATTAGACTTAAATATATATATGAATATCAGAAGTATAGGCTTTTTTAAAATTCTATCAGTCAGGATCAATTAACCTCATTAGTTTCAGCTGCTGCATACTCCACTGTGTAACATCTAAAGCATCTGCTGCATAACATACTAGTTTTCATTTTTTTATACTTGCAAAAATAATAATGCAGTAACAGAGATGTCAAGCTTATAAAGCTAACACAAAATTTTCCATCATTTCATTACCTATTAATTTTATTCAGTTGAAAATAAACAGACCATTTTTTCACCGATGTCAGAATAACACAAATAAAGTTTCTAATGTATTATTCACTGCACTTATGCTTACAAAACCACAGGTAGGAAAACACTGACATAATTCTGATTATAATTATCATGCCTTTCTTACAAATCTATAGGATCCTCAGAAAAAGAGAAAAAAAAAATGAAAATTTTTTCACGTCATTTTAAGTACATCTGTTTTTCTGATTCACCCAAGACAGTTACAACTTTGAAGCATAAAGTATAAATCATACAACCTATAAAAAAGTAATATTAAAATTAAGCTTCAGAAATTAAAGTTTGAGAAAGAGAATGAATGACCTCTGCTATATGATAATTGCAATTTATCTTTCCTACACATTCATTTCAGAAAATATCTTAACCCATGAAGCTTTTTATTTACATTCGGTCTCTTTATCCAAAGCAAAACTACAGTGCTTTTCAGATTATCAAATTTTGATCACTGAGCATTAATTTCGGCATGTACATACAGTGTTGCCTTTATGTTTATGAAGGTTTAGCATGCATACGAAACATTGTTGCAAACCTATAAATATTTTTAGTTTTAATGATGTATTATTAGAAAATATT
>NW_008673053.1:0-10236 GCF_000695815.1 Acanthisitta chloris
TATGCATCCTACATGTGTTAAGTATCTGCATGGCTGCATAAATGAACAGTGGAACTGAACCATTTCTGGTGGTGTCAGTTGCTGTGAGCAGATTTCTTGGTCTTGGTCAAAGTTAAGGCTCCTGATTGAAATCACCTAGAATTCTGCTAACTGCCAAAGAAATTAGATCCCTTTTTACTTTATATCAGATGAGTTATCATGGAGACTGACATAGAATCCTGCAGAATGGCTCTTTGCTTCTTACAGTGTGGTGGTGCTGCAGTTCCAACTAATTTACAGAACTGGAATACTGAGCAGCAGCCAGGTTTATCAGCACCCTCCTTTTTTTTGCTGGAGTGCTTTCCACAGAAAAATAAAACTAAACTATAGCTTTATAGTCTCCGTATGTTCTGGTGAAGTTCAACTTGAAAGCACTTCTATTAAAAATCTTTTGAGGTGCTACCTTATGTGGTGACATAAATCTGCATACCTGCTAATTTTGGCACTGTTACGTTTTTATAGAATGTATTATAGAAGTTTTAAGTCTAGGCTATAGGTTGAGGCTTAACTTAAAGAGAAATACTAAGCAAGTTACTAGAAGCTATGCTAACACTTGACTTCTTGTGTCCCCTCTCCAGAGGCAAGTGCAAAAACATGTGATGGTGTACAGTGTGCCTTTGAAGAACTTGTTGAAAAAATCATTCAGACTCCTGGACTGTGGGAGAGTGAAAGCCAAAACAGGGGTGTAAAGTTATCAAGCAAGGAAGAAGGATATGGAGGAGGAGGAGCATGTGGTGGATATTGTTCTATGTTATAAACTTTGGGAAGCTTATTCTTTGCATATTTAAACCGATAGTGACATCTTTCTGTACATAAAGTCATTAAATGCTATTTTTAGGGACCTTGCAGTTTGCACATATTTGTTTTGTATCATGGCAGTGAACACTTGTAGGAAAAATGCTCTGCAGCTTTCCCAGTTTGAAAATGTTATGGTAAGCATGCCCAATTTGCAATCTTCAGGTTTTTATAAGTAGCATAAATAATGTGCAAGAACAAATGCACTCAAAATTTTACAACTGTATACATTAATTGTGTAAACTATTCTAAACAAATCCATCTAACAAACATTACTGCATTATCTGCTCTTTGTTTTATTTTTAAATACTGTTGAAATTATAGAACTATATAGTGTGCACAGATCTTGCAAACAGTGTGAGCTATAAATGTTCCATTTCATCTCTTCTAGTAGATGCTTTTTTATGGTATTAAAAACAGCAGGATTATACAGTCCTTAGACAAATCTGCTAAACTTGTCTTTCAGCAGAGCTGTCTAAAATACAAATTGGCACAAGCAGTAGTTGGTATCAGCACCTTCTGGAAGAGATGCTTTGAAAGCTTCCATTGCAGAGCTGGGGACGCCATGTTTTCCTTTTAATCATCACTTCAGTTGATGGCTTAACTGGAGTTTTAATCCTGTGATATTTATATACTAAATTTGTGGTACTCTTGCACTCTAGGCTTTTATGAGGCAGTCTGCTGTAGACTTGCTACAGAAAGTCTTCATTATAGGCAAGGGGTCTGAATGATGTCTTTGTTCTTTCATTGTGAATCGATTTGCCACACTTCAGTACAGATTCCTGATTTTCCGAAATGTTTGTAATATAACTTTGTCTCAACTGTAGCTCACTGTGGCTGTGAAGATCTCTATCACGTCTGCTTTGTGCAGCTACTTGTTCAGAAATAAAACTTCTGTCACAGACACTAAAAGGGAAGCTGTAGGGCTTCTTGATCTCTGTATGAAAAAATACTATTGCAATGAGTATTCACTTGAATTTCCTGTATCAAAGCCAATGGTTTGTTTCAGAAGACTTGTATAGACTTAATAAATTTTTTTCACAGTATTCAACTTTTTTAACCTCTTTCTATTGCAGAGTTGTATATTTTCTAGTACTCATAGTTTAAACAAGGTCACTTCTTACGCACAAATTTTTGGTTTCTGGGGGGCAAGACAAGGATGCTGTGCTGTGTGGATTTTTTTTTTTAAAATAATCACTGTAGTGGGGTTGGCAACTGAACTATTAGGCAGTTTCTTATAAATGTAGTGAATGACTACCTTTTATTACTGCAAGGTTTCATCTAAATGTCAGCATACATGACCTGTGTTTTTCAACAGGTCTTGGCTGCTTCTGTTGAAATAGACTTTCTTCATCACTTGGAAACTTTGTTTTCTATTCTGTTTTATACTTAATAATAGGAAACAGTACCGAAATTTGAAGACTTAACCATGGTAGTTGTTTTCACCCAATATTGTATCCAGTATTGTAGTAGGCTAATTTAAATATGTAAATGTAATTTTAAATATACATAAATGGTGTATTAAAATGTTAGACTTGCATTGCTGTTTCATGCAGAGTATGTGGGCTGAGCAAATCTCGTTTGTTAGCGTTGATGTCAAAGGATTTTGGTTTTTGTAGGCTAGAAGTAGAGAGAAGTTGTAGAAGCATTAAAACTCTGAATAACTTTATTTTCTCAGTAACATTTGGCAAGTATCATATGCTGGCAGATCACTGGAATTTATTTCCCTATTTGTTTCCCCCTTAGTCTGGGTGCATCACTGTGTTGAGAAAGGGACTTCACTTTCAGTTTCTCACAAAGGTCCTTTTATCACAGGACCTGGATTCATCTTTTATTCTGCTTTTGCCAGATCTGACAGCTTTTGTCAAGGGGAGGGAACTGCAGGGCACTCTGAATAGTGGGTATTATTCTGCAAAGAATGAAGTCCTTTGCTCCTTATTTTGCTGCAAAATATTTTTGGGGAGAGGAGTATTCTGAAACAGCATATTTAGTGAGACTGAGAGTAGTTAGCTGGGGTGTGTTTTTGTTGTTTGTTGGTTTGTTTTGGTTTTTTTCTTTAAGCAGATGTTTTCTAATTGACTTGCAACTAGCTTGTCTGTCTTCATCTTGTAAGCATGTTTGGTTATGGCCTTGAGGAATGTCTTTTTCCTAGACTCACTACCTTTTATGATTGCTTTGTCAAGAAGCTGGAGAGCTGGGTTTCTTTGCTTTCAGTATCTGTTAAAGGAAATTTAGCAGCAGTTGCTGTTACTTCGCTGCATTTTTTTATCCTTCCCTTTGCCTCTCCTTTTTATCTGGGGCACAGGCTGCCATCTTTCAATAAGTCTGTTTTTCAAGTTGTTTTTCCCCTTTGTAGGTCAGATTATCTCTAAGTGCACTTCCACTGTTGTGGATGTAATGCAAGTATATCTGAAACTACTACAAGCTGTACCATAGCCACTGCTTAAAACTGATTTAGGCCTATGTCTTTGTGGAGTAGTGAGTATTGCAGTCAGAGAGGTATGCACAGGAGATCCATCAGCCTATGTCAGTAGGTAGCTGAGGGATAATGGAGATATAGCTGTTATTTGCTCTTCCAAGTAATGACTGTGTCCATTTCCATGGCAGATAGTTTTGTACTTAACACTAAACCACAGTGGAAGTAACTGAGAAATCTTACGTGATTATTAAAGGCTGTTAAATCCGAAATTGCTTCCAGTTCATTTACTCTAGTCAAAATTACTGATTAGCAGTTTGTTACTCCTGGCTGGCAGATGTCTTCTCTAAGCTTTACACTAGTCTGGGACGATATGGCACAGCACTTGCATCATCTTAAACTTGAGAATACTACTAAGTCTTGTTACGGTTTTGTCTTGTATTTCTTCTGCTGTTCTAAAAAGGGAGGTGGGACAGGCTTCTGGTGGAGATTTCAAGACGTGGGGGTTTTATTGCTAGTTTGGGGCTTTTATCCAAACTACAGCATCAGTTTTCCTATTCTCCTGCGGCAATAATGAGATCAACAGCTGGCTGGGAGTAAGTCTTAGCTAAATGAAAACGTGAGTCCAGTAAGTCCCCAGACAATAAGAAGAACTGTCTTGTCAGCCAAGGCAGAACTTTGGGGCACTGTGGTGGTCTTGCTGCCGTTGTGTACCACGGCAATAACCACTCTGTATGATTCATCTTTAGTTCCATTCTTGCCACTAACCTGGTATATAGTGAACTACAATAACCCTTCTAATCTTGCCCCATGGTTTGGTGCAGTATTTCTATGCTTTGAGGCTGAACTGATGCATTTTTTCAAACACTAGTGAAACATGGGTGTTCTGTGCTGTGATCAGTACCAGTTATTGCTCTTTAGCTACTGCAGGATTAATACAGATGTTCACAGTGCTGCATCCAGCCCGTGCATGCTGTCTTGTCCGAAGCTCCTGTAGTAGGTTTGTGGCTTGCTGTCCTTCATGAAGGTGTCAATAAGCAACATTAGTATGAGCAAGGCATTTTCAAGTTGCCAGACAAATCATTGCATAACTTGGAGCTAGTTGAGCCTCTAAGGGCAAAATATAAGGTGTTTTTCCTGGTGACTTTCCAACAGCATTAGCTTTTGGGGGAAGGAAAAGAGAAGCTCTCCATTAAAGCTTCCAAGTTTTGTAAGGTTTCCATATCCTTTGTTCATGAGTACCTGTGGCACCTGAATTAAAATTTTATGAAGGGCTCTGTGGGCAAAGAATAGTGAAGATGTGATTCCAAACTACTGTATGCTTATGTCCTGTGATTTTAGTGAAAGAGTAAGTAGTTTTGTCCTTATTCTTGTGTCTGAGTAACATTTGATCCTTTCTGTAGGAGTGAAAATGATCATGGTGATTAATTTTTTTCCCCCTCATGCTCCTAGTTTCTGTTAACATCTATACACATTTTATATACAATGACAGCAAAATTCCCAGTCAAGTTGTAGGAGTCCTGGGCTCTAGTTCTTTATTTTAGGTGCTTAAAAATAAATATCAGAAGACGACTTAAAGTAGAAGTGTCAAATCATGATTGGAAGAAAACTCGTACAAGTGTTTTCTGTCTGTCATCAGCTCTGGATTTGCTTGCTTCTGGGAATAAATATACTTGAATCCTTCTGACAGGAGTGCTTGGTTCCCAGTTCTTAATGCTTGTCTCAGGATGAACTTTCTGATCTGAGGAATGTGGCTGTCCAGATGTTCTTGACAGCATGAAACTTTTGCTTTAACATAGTAATGTGAAGTTCCAGGTCTAGCTACTTTGGATTAGGAGTGAAGCTGTAAACTGGGCTTCAGGGAAGAGCAGTAGCAGCCCCCCAAATTGTGAAGGCAGTTTTATTAATACTTTATATACATAAAATATTATGCACAGTACAGTAAGCATATTTAATATAGCTATCAAACATATGCATAATATATAAATGTATAAATATTTTGTATTGGTTAGAGATTGTCATCTCTGAATTTCAGCTTTAAACATAATTGTTTTAAGTCAGAGTAGGTATGAGAAAGATATGTAGCCTGTGAGCAGGTGTCATCCAGAAGAACAGAAGTAAGGATGCCTATGAAAGCAAGAGTTCAGCTTTATGTACTGATAATGCCTGACCCTGGTATGAAATCCAAGCTGAAGTTCTAGATGGATTGGGTACTTAGGGTGCCAGAGATCAGAAACTGCAGTTGCCTAGATATGATTTGACTTTTTTCTCCTCAGCAATGTGCTGAACACAGAGTGGTTGAGGTTGGAAGGGGGCTCTGGGTGCTCATCTGGTCCAGCCCCCCTGCTCAAGCATGGCTACCTAATGCAGGACAGTATCCAGGCAGCTTCTGAATATCTCCAACAAGGGAGAGGATACTCCACCACCTCTTTGGGCAACTTGTGCCAGTACTCAGCCACCCTCACAGTGAAAAAGTGTTTCCTGATCTTCAGCTGAAACCTTCTCTGTTGCAGTTTGTGCCCGTTGCCTTGCTCTTGCCACTGAAAAGAGCCTGGCTCTGCCCTCTTTGTACCCACCCTTCAGGTATTTTTGTACATTAATAAGATACCCTGTGTATCTTTCTCTTTTGGAGGCTGAACAGTCTCAGCTTCCAAGTCCCTTCATCATCTTTGTGGTTGTTCCTTGGCCCCTCTCCACTATATGTCCATGTCTCTCATACTAGAGAGCCCAGAACTGGACACAGCACTCCAGCTGTGGCCTCGCCCGTGCTGAGGAGATGGCCAAGATTTGCTGTCCTTACCCTGCTGTCCACTATATGTCCATGTCTCTCATACTAGAGAGCCCAGAACTGGACACAGCACTCCAGCTGTGGCCTCGCCAGTGCTGAGGAGATGGCAAAGATTTGCTGTCCTTACCCTGCTGACAATCTGCCCTGTCACTGGGGCACTTTGCTGGCTTATGTTTGCTCGGTGTCTGCCAGGACCCCCAGGTCTGTTTCTGCCAAGCTGCTGTCCAGCAGGGGTTGGCCCCAACATCTCCTGGTGCTTGTGGGTTGTTCCTTCCCAGGGACAGGACTTGGCACTTACCCTTGGGCTTCATGAGGTTCCTGTTGGTCATTAAAAGGGAAGGAACTTTCCCTTTTAATGACCGTCCCTGGGTGGGCTCGAACCACCAACCTTTCGGTTAACAGCCGAACGCGCTGGCCGATTGCGCCACAGAGACTGATAGAAGCACTTCTCAGAAGAGCTGAATTCCTGATCGTGTTTGAAAACTGCTGCTGGTGCTGCCTGTGCTGCACAGCCACAGATCAGTACTGTGAGCATGCTGCTGCAACAAACCTGATGTGTCGTTATGTCAGAATATGGGAGGAAGAAATGCCGTTACCTCCTGTGGGGTGTGCAAGATGAGATTCTTTTTATTTCAAGTAGCTGTTCCTAATCACTTAGCTCTCAGGAGAGAGCACTCGAGGTCATGTTGCTCAAGCCCATCTGCTAACGGTTCCGAGGTGGGTTAACAGCACTGTTTCTGCAGCCTAAGGTACAGAAAGGCCCTGCAGTACCCATGGGCTTTTTCTGTTCGTGGGCATTTGGCTGTAAGAAGTCTGAAAACCTCTGTGGTTAATTGCATGCAATTCAAACAAAACACAGGTACACTTTGCAGCATGGATTGAAAGACATCCAAGGTGCTGACTGCAGAACTCTCAGTGCATCTGGGAACTGGGGATTAGTGGTGAGAGAGCTGTTGGACAGGTCTTAATGAACAGGGAAGATTTCATGGTGAAACTTGCATTTTTATTGTAAGTTTCATACCTCAAAGAAAACACTGATAAACTTCAGTGCATAGTGGGCTTATGCATTTTTTACTGTCATTCACCAGCCAGGGGAAGATGGAGCCTTCTGCTCTGTGTACCTTTATGTATTGATGGCAACCAAAGGATACGAAATACTGAGAAACATGACAGGAGCTGAGTTGTGTTCAGATAGTGAATCTACCTGGTTTATGTTTGGTTTCCTGACTGAAGCAAAGTCTTTTAATTTCCTAGACTTCTTTGTTCACTTGCTGAAGGAAATACAACAAAGTGTTGGCTTGAAAATGGTTGAATTGCTTTTGAAAGTTAGGAAGCTTAATCTCTGCAAGGCTGTGCTTTGGAGTGCTGCTGGTAGCATTGTTGGTGAAGTGCTCCTGTCACTGAGCTGTGTAAGTGTAGGAAGATGTGGATTTTAGAAGGAATTGGAACAGTTTTCTTTTGGGGAGATAGGAACTGGTAGGTGAGAAAAACAGACTTTTAGTAGGAGCAGCAGATAGCCTCTCCTAGTGCAGAGTTAGTGAGCTTCTTCCTTTCCTTTGGTGCTTTAAGCTGTACTTTAAGGGAGTCTATACCATATCCCACAAAGTTGTGGGGCAGGTCTGTCCCATAGTGTGCACTGGGGTCTTACTCCTGCTGCTGCTCCCCTCAGGAACTAATGGAGGTGGTACTCAGCTCCTGTCTGGCCTGCACACCTTGGTGTCCTGCCAGGATCCCTGGCATGAAGCAAAGGTACAGATCCAGGTTTCATCTTGAGGTGTATTTTGGTGGGTAGCTTGGCTGCATGGACCTGGGAGCTCAAATGTCTTAATGGGTAGCAAAGTTTAAATGTCATTATAGGGAACACAGGGAGAAGCCCAGCAAGTTGCAGAGCCAAACTTGCTCAGTACAGGACCTTGAGATTTTTAGTGGAGTGTTAATAATGGTCTCTCAGTTTCCAGCATAATCTCTTGGAGCACTGACAGCATTCAAGTTTCCACAATAATGTTGAATTAACAAATTGTTTTTCAGGACTGCAGCCATTACTCATACAGGCTTTTCTGTAACTTGCAGTGTTTGAGTTAAGGCTTGTAGGAGAGGGAAGGCTTACCAAATTAGCAGATCTAGCAGTTGCAAAAATGTTAAGACGCAAAGATCCATTCTCAGGTTTGTGAAATGACTGCAATAACACTGGTACTGCAGTATTTTGCTGTTTCTTGGTGTGAACCAGAAGATGTAACAGCAGCCTTTTGTGTCAGATCTGAATGCCTGCACCTCTCTCTATATGTCTATCAGTCCACGTTGAAGGATGGTAAATGAGTAGGGGTGTGGAAAGCATCAATAGACTGTTACTGTGGCACAGACATGGGAGGTAGCTCAGGTACTGGGGGCAAGTCTGGCTGAGGCAATGCAGATCTTGATAGCTGAATGTATCCCTGCAGGAAACAAGCTGCTTCCTGGGGCCTTATCTGGTTTGGTGCTGCAGAGACTGTATTTGGGAATGGACCTGCTGTGGCTGTGAGGTTTGATTGCTCCAGGGGCAGGAGCACATTCCTACCATGCTATTTCTTTCTCCTAGGATTGTGTGCATGCTGGCAAGTGGAATGAAGGAAACTTCTGTTTCACAGGGTAATGTGGTGAAATACAATGGGCTGGCAAACAGATTTGTGTGGACTGAGGCAGCAGGTGAGCTGGGAATATTCTGCCTGCTTCTCTTCTCCCTCTAGAAAGTAAGAAAAAGCCATCTTTGGGTCTTGTCATTTCCTTTTGTCTAGAGACAAGAGGCAAGCTGTGTGAGGCCACAGGAATTAGAAAGAGGTGCAATGAAATTTCTCCTGTAAGTTGCAGATGGACAGTAGTTATACCTGAAGGCCTGCAATGGTATGCTTCCTTTCTTCTACACTCCAAATATGAGTAGCAGTCTTCTGAGTACAGTGGCAATTATTTGCTATGTATTTCACAGTGGTAGTCAGAAGTGATAAAAGTACTGAAATGCATTTGCTGTGCCCACCAGAGAAGTCAAAATTAATTGACAGTGTACAGATTGGAACATTTTATTGTACCAGCTTGAAGCCTGAATATGTTTATTTGCAGATTTAGTCTTGGAAAACAGTAAGAAAGGGCCAAGACGCCACAGTAGTAGTTCTCTCTACCCTAAGAAATGATCAACTACACTCAAACCATTCATGTATTTAAAATATTCTTACAAGAAACCCCCCAAAGAGGATTTTATTGCCTGCACAAACAACCTCTTCCACTGTTTTTGGAAACTTAATGATGGAAAGCTTGTCATTCTGTTTAACCTTTATTTCCTTTGCTGTCATGGAAGTGTGTTCCCTTGGCTGGGGCTTTCACTGAAACCTGTGTTTGCCAGGTGACACCTACATGCCCAATGGAGCAGAGATGAAGATGGTTTCACTTATATAAAATAAAGAAGCAGTTGCATTTTCTGTGGAACAGGAAAGCTGCCCGTTGTCAAGTGGTGCCTTTTCAATTTTAGTTTTTTCTTTTTGGGTAATAAATATAGAACAAGTAATATAGCAAGAGGCCTTCTCTGAGCCTGAGCCTCTTATTTTAATGCATCATAGTATGTGGAAGTAAAACAGATCCAAAGCTTAAACCTAGTAATAGACTCAGATCTTGGTGTGGCTCTGAGGACAGCAGCTTAGCTGCTCCACCTTTTGTTATACAGGAAAGCACCTCTAAGGCTTTTTTTGTTCACTAAACCATGAAATTTTAGTTTGATGACCCTCTGGTAGTCCACATATTTTAGAATGTCTCCTTGAAGCTTTCTCTCCTAGCTGAGTCCTAAAAAGCTGTGATATTGTTAGGAGGCAAATCCTTGGGGATGCCCAGCCCCAGTTGTGCCCTGCTGCAGTGTGGCAGAAATCAAGCCAGTGGGCTTGGAAGTGCATGGAAACATGTTAAGGGAAAACAAATACTGAATAGCCCCTAATTTTTCAGGCAGATGGTGTTTGAGTGGGGTTTTTTCCTAGAAGTAAATAATATAATTTAGAATTGTTTCAGTTCAGTTTTTTAAATTCATGTTTTCTTGTTTGCTTTGTGCTTAGGCTTCTGTCTTGACCCAGGCCTGTGCTTGCTGGCTCCATGCACTTCCTTGCCACATTTAGCCCTGGCAGTGCAGCGTGGTTGAAATCTTTTAGAGTGGCTGCTGTTAAAATGTTAGTGACCACATGTAAGT